>NC_065450.1:59003241-59305971 GCF_917563875.1 Diabrotica virgifera virgifera | reverse complement strand
TGTAAAAGTACGAAATTCATATACTTTTTTTGGAAATTTCTAAAATAAAAAAAGAGTGTGTGTGTGTGTACTTTGTACGCACGTAAGAAGTTATACTTCTATTATATAATTTTAACGAAATAAATATACTAAACAGTTTATTTGCATTTTATTTAAATATGAAACTAATTTTAATACTTATCTACCACTTTCAAAAATTTTTTATTAAAACAATATCAAAAATTAAAAAAAATATGAATCGTCCGGATTCGAACCCGGCACCTCTCGATCTCTGGTAGAATGCTCTACCAACGAAGCTATCATCCCTCTGTTTACGTGACATCTCGGACATAATTACAAAGCACGGTGACAAATAGATCAAGTGAAGTATAAATATGTTATTATCTTACTTTCGAGGAAGACAAATCCAAAGACACAAAAATTATAATAAATAGTATATTTACTAAAAACACTAATATATTATTTTCATACCTTATTTGCGATGATACATGTATAACTTTAAATATTAGCAAGGAACTCCATACTGTCCGTGTGCGCATGCGCTCAGAATAATAAAAATTCACTCTCAATCGCGCCTAAAGCAGTATAACTTCAAAAGTATGTACTGTACCAATTGTTTTGAGCATTTAATATTAATTTTCATGAGCATTTATTATAAAAAGAAGTACATCTAAAACAATTTTCATTAAAAAGTATTGAAAATTAAACGATTTATGCGCCATCTACTGGCAACGTGAAAATAAAAACATGGCCCCACTGCTGCAGTTATTAGGACGAACAGAGATCCTGAAACATAAAATTCCAAAGTGATTATTGAAATATAAGTTATTTTCTATACCACCAACTAGGATTTTTGAAAAATATTAAAGTGTTGAAAAAACTTTTTAAAATTAGCTAAAACATTTTCAGTTTCAAAAATCGCCAAATTGACATTTTTTATCCGATCAAAAAGCCCCTAGCTACCCCGGTACAGAAAATAACTTATATTTCAATAATAACTTTGAAATTTTATGTTTCAGGATCTCTATTAGTCCCAATCACTGCAGCAGTGGAGCTATGTTTTTATTTTCACAATGCCAGTAGATGGCGCATAAATCGTTTAATTTTCAATATTTTTTATGAAAATGTTTGTACATGTACTTCTTTTTATAATAAATGCTCATGCAAATTTTCAAAACAATTGGTACAATACTTTTTATTTTAGAAATTCCCAAAAAAGTATATACTTACACTAGGATAGCCCCTTAATAAAACTTCTATGAAATTTCACTTATTTGTAGTTGAATTAGCAAATTCCGATTTACTAATTAATTATTCTTATTAATTATTAGGGAGAAGTCATTCTACATTCTTGGAACATAGAGGATATAGTCTGGTATCTAGGACACGAATCAAAACGAAGCACACAATCCAGATGGACTATCACATTTATCGACGTCAATGTGCAACCAGTAAGAACGAAGAACTCTACTTTCTTCGGATCCGTCATAGTTTGGAACGACGCCGCAACTAGAGCTAATTGGCTCAGTGCTATGTTGAACGCGAGGTATCCAAATAATGTGACACCTCCTCCAAGTTTGGTGTCCATTGAGTAAGAGACGGGAAAAGCTTTAAGAAGACGGGAAACACGTGATGTTTGGAGAATGGTACTGAAATTAAACCAAAAATATCGAACAAAATTAGTAAATTTTCTTTTTAATTATGAATGATGAAGTTGCAATTATATTTCTAATTAATCGTTCAGCGTTGTGTAGTCAGTTATTAATATTAATTAAAACTAAACCATTAATTAATTGGAAAAAGACTGTACGACTTTTAAAATACACACTTCTAAAATATGTTCTATGCACATATGTGTATGTTCTCAAAAACTTAGTAGTGTTTAAATTTGTATTAGAATCAGCAAAGTACTTTCAGCATGTCACATGCCATCTTCAGAGCTTCCTATAAAGAACAATAATTTAAGATTTTTTTTATAATTACAAAGAGTTATTGTCAACACAAAGTACAATACAAAAAATTTAAAGGCGAACGTCTGTTATAGGGGTTAACCCCCTTTAAACAGCCTTTTTGACAAATTCTTGCACAGCCGTTTCGCTCGTTTCAACGAGGCAGCAATTGGTATAAACTAAAAGTCAAACAGTTAGGAATGCACGGCATAGATTTAATGACATCATAACCCACCGGTACAAACTTGACGGCAAACAACTTCAACAAATTTTTCCTCATACATATATTAGTTTTTTCGCTACCGTCAAGTTTATCAGGAAAGCGCTGTTGCCAAATAAAAAACATATGTATTTACCACAGCAACTACCGACTACAATGTTTCTCTTTGTCTTTAAGTGTGTGAAACAAAGATAACTATCTGTAATATAAGTGTCAAAGTCATGTCCTATAGAAGGTTAGGTAAGATTTTTGATCTAATCGACCATTCAAGGATAGAGAAAGGAAAATGAAGTTGGTTAAAAATAAACTGTCGTTAAAATATAAACTAAATAAATAAAATATAATTTGAAAACCATAATTTGACAGTATATTTAACCTCCTATATTATGACAGACGTCAGTTACCATTTACAATCTCACCAAGTATAATAATGACGTCATGTAAACTCGTCACTCATTCTAGCCAATGAAATGCTCGCTGTAATAGGAATGGTATGTCAAAAAATCAGATTATTCCTTATATATTTTTTCAAATTTAGAATATAGCAACCAGGGGAAAATTACGTCCCTTCCTTATTGTTTGACTTTTCCTATACCAAGTTTTTTTTAAATGTGATTTTTACAACTTTTTACCCATAAAACACTTAAAAAATATTTTTTAAGTGTTTTAAAAAAAATTTTTTTAAGTGTTTTACCCCATATAAAAGAGTTGTTGGCAGTTTAATGTTTTTTATTGTGTTTTGTGTTGACAATAACTCTTCTATGAGCTATTTATAACCTCCTATAAGAAGTTTTTTAGTTCTTTTTAATTTTAAAAAATTCTCTTGAAGTATTGTCTTTTATATATATTGTCTTTTATATATATATATATATATATATATATATATATATATATATATATATATATATATATATATATATATATATAAATAGAAAAATATATGAAGATTTCACGAGGACAAATTTTTGTATTGTTTTATATGGGTAACTTAAAAAGTATTGTTCTTTGTATTATATTAATTTGATTTTATAAAAATGTCTTATATTTTTGGAGTGAGAATCTAATAATAACTAACAAGCAATAACTTTCTTAACTTGCTGGCAAGAGTTTTAAAAAATTGTGTCCATTTTTTTATCGTATAGAAAAAAATTTTTTGATTTTGAAGGATCCTTACGTTCTTTCGGCTAGTAATCTTTTTTATAAAACTTTATATTTGTAGAATTGAGTTTATACTATCTACAAAATACTGATTAAAAAATCGTTTCCTATTATCTACTCACAGCTAAGAAAAAGCGTGCCTAATAGCCCAATAAATGACCGTTTTGGAGTGTAATTTCCAGAGGCAACTCCGAATTCCATGAAAATTTGGATTTAGGTTCTACTTACCCTCCACTTCAAAGTTGAATTTGTGCCGTTGGTTGCTTTTACTTGGGGGGTGATATTTACCCCTTCTCGGGGGTTGAAAAGCGCGTGTTTAAAATAAGGCCGGAGATGGATAAATTGACTTATTTTAAGCACCTTTTGTTCTATAAAGTTTTTTACGTAAGTCAATACTTTTCGAGTTATTCGCGATTTAAAATGTTGATTTTTCGACAAAAAAAAACTACGTTTTCAGACCGTTTTTCGCAAATAACTCAAAAAGTAAATATTTTATCGAAAACAATGATGTACCAGTAAAGTCTACAAATTGAGTAGAAGCAAAGTTGTAGCTCATGAAAAATACGTTTTTATTCGTCTAATTCCAAATCGAATAATTCAACGCGAAATCACCGAAGAAAGAAGCGTTTTTCGGGAAAACCTTATTAACATTTTTAAAGTATCGAAGAAAAGCTTATTATTTGTTTTTTACAAAAGTTTACAGCATCAAAAATAAACGAGTTACACTGAAAAAAAGTTGGCCCCTTTTTTTTGGTAAAAAAAATCGCGAAAACCTCCTTCTATTTAGCACCGTAAATGAAATTAATCGTTTGGCTTTACCATCTATTTTAACTGTATGTGTATTGTTTATATGATCTGTAAGTTTGATTGGTTTGAAGTGCTTATTTTTGAAAACACTTGGTTTTATAGTAAAAAAAAAATTCCTAAAAATTTTTGAAAATTTTTATTTTTTCAAAATAACTTAAAAAGTATTAGTGATAAGAAA
Organism: Diabrotica virgifera virgifera; assembly: GCF_917563875.1. Classification (NCBI taxonomy): domain Eukaryota; kingdom Metazoa; phylum Arthropoda; class Insecta; order Coleoptera; family Chrysomelidae; genus Diabrotica; species Diabrotica virgifera. The sequence continues at coordinate 59,301,659 of NC_065450.1, read as the reverse complement.
AATCTTAGAGAGTAAAAAAATGTAGGTTTTGTTATTATAAATATGCTAGTTTCATTTTGTTTCTCCGTAAGACAAAAATTGGTTAAGATATGGCTGTTCAAAATTTACATACTCTCCTGATTAGTGACCCATTCAAGCTTTCTCAATTATAACCCTTTCAAAAATAAACACTTAAAAACGGTGAGACTGACAGATCATATAAAAAATAGATAGGTAAGTAAATTGTTTGTAAAGCGGTAGCGATTAATTTCATTTGCGGAGCTAACACGGCGAGATTTTCATGAGTTTTTACAAAAAAAAAGAGGGCCAATTTTATTTTGAACGTAACTTGCTTATTTTTAATGCTAAAACTTTTGTTAATAATTAAAACAAAGCTTTTTATAAACACTTTTAAAAAATTTAAATGGGTTTTTACCGAAAAATGCTTAATTTTTCGATGATTTCACCTTGAAATATTCGATTTGGAATTAGACGAATAAGAACGTATTTTTCATGAGCTACAACTTTGTTTTTATTTGATCGATAGACTTTACTGATACACCATTTTTTTGGGTTTTTATAAGCTACACTTTTGCTAAGGATATGTTTTTCGATATAATATTTACTTTTTGAGTTATTTGCGAAAAACCGTCTGAAAACGTAGTTGTTTTGTCGAAAAATCAACATTTTCAATGGCAAATAACTCGAAAAGTATTGACTTACGTAAAAAACTCTATAGAACAAAAGTTGCTTAAAATCAGTCAATTTATCCATTTCCGGTCTTATCTTGAACGTATGTTTTTTCACCCCCCGAGAAGGGGTGACTGTTACCCCCAAGTAAATGCAACCAACGGCACAATTTCAACTTTGAAGTGGAGGGTAAGTAGAACCTAAATCCAAATTTTCATGCAATTCGGAGTTGCCTCTGAAAATTACACGGTATCGCCGAATTTCCCGTTCATTTACTGGGCTATAAACAATTAGTGCCCGTTCACATGAGAGGCGCTTAACGCGCGTTTTGATAACGCGCGATTACAACTACATACATTTTACTTGAGACCGTTCACATGCTAACGCGCGTTTTAATGACCTAAAACGCGCGTTAGCATGTGAACGGTCTCATGTAAAATGTATGTAGTTGTAATCGCGGGTTAAGCGCCTCTCTTGTGAACGGGCTCTTACAGTGAACAGATATTATAAATTCATCAAGGACAAACCTGTCTCAAGGTACTACTTGCCTCTAAGGCAAGCCGCACACCAAAGAAACATGAAACAAAAAACATGAAGCATGAAACGAAAAACATGTTTCATGAAAAGAAAACACTACTAAACAAATCTCAAAGTCCGCCTACCAATGAAACGAGTGTGATTCATGCTCATGACCCATTTTTATTTTCGGAGAGTTTCACAAATGGCCGGACATATATTTGTTTAGCAGTGGTTTATTTCCATGAAACGTAATTTACGTTTCATGTTTCTTTGATGTGCGGCCTGCCTTAGAGCCCGTTCACATGACAGGCGTTCAACGCTCGTCAAGCGCATGTCATGTGAACGGGCTCTTACTCTCTACAGTTATTTTACGATCATTCAGCCAATGAATATTCCGTGAAAACGATCATTAGGGATAGGTCTGGATCCCGCGTATGAAAAAAAAGTTGATTAATAGCAAGCTGAAAATTTGTTAATAGCTTAAGGGTGTCTAGTCGGATAAACTTTGATATATGGGAACACTGGAACAGGGGCAGTTTTAATTGTGGAACAGTTTAAAAATTTGGAACGGTCAGACCGCGAAAACGGCACACTTATTTTGTCCGACAGAATAGACTTAAACTCTCCGAACAGAGATTAAACTCTTATGCAAAAATCAGACTGCTATTTATCACCTGTCATAATTCCTGTCATTTGACATATTCTACATGTTCCACTCATTAAAACGCCCATTTGGTGATAAATAGCAGTCTGATTTTTGCATGAGAGTTTAATCTCAGTTCGGAGAGTTTAAGTCTGTTCTGTCGGACAAAATAAATGTGCCGTTTTCGTGGTCTTACCGTTCCAAATTTTTAACCTGTTCCACAATTAAAACTGCCCCTGTTCCAGTGTTCCCATATATCAAAATTTATCCGACTAGACACCCTTAAGCTATTAACAAATTTTCAGCTTGCTATTAATCAACTTTTTTTTCATACGCGGGATCCAGACCTAGGAGTGTCGATGAACTCTGCTTGCATTTTCTTGGTTGTGAATATATTATACATTTAACCAAGTAACCTGTCGTCAATGAGTCTCGGGTCACTTTAAGAACTATAATTCGGTAAAAAATAATCCGAATACAATGAAATTTTGACAGTTTTCTTTTGAAGGTTGGGAGAACTGAAATGTCAAATGGAAAATTTATTAGAGTCGCTATCTCTTGGTGAGGCCCAGGATTTATTGACCGACGGATTAGAAACTACAAATGTATTAGTTTTTTTAGCAAAAATAAGAATCTGTCGATTTCCCAATGATACCAACTGTCCCGTTATATTTACTTATATTCTTAATTTTTATTCTATTTTAATTCTGTAATTAGTAGCGACTGAAAAAAGTTAAAAATCCTAGAAATATTTTTGTAAGCAAAAATTAAAAGTAGTAAAAAAATTACTTAAAATTGGTAATGAAATTATCGGACAAAATAACTAGACTGATTTGAAATTTTGTTTAGTAAATTGAATTTTTATTTTATTGTGTGATTCCTGTTTTTATATTATATACTTCAAAGGTTTCCTTATTAAAGTGCCTATATGACTATGTAGTGTAGTGAGATATTTTAGATTTTATACCAGAATTGTATTATGATGAAATTTTAAATATTACAATTTTATATATTATACAAATTTTATAAATATATTGATATAGAAATCGTGTACTATACTTATACTATTTACAAAATAAAGTTAACTTTATAAATTCATTCTTAAATTTATTTATCCTTGAAAAATGGGCAAATTTTATTAAAAGATCCGCCAATCCATATGTCAGCTCAGTGCCGGATTAACCATTAGGCAAAGTAGGCAGTTTCCTAGGGGCCTCGGCCCAGAAGGGGACCTCGCAGGCCCAAAACGAAACAATAATTAGAATTAAAAATAAAAACTATTTATGTCATATTGTGTTGAAAAATTCAAATACCATAAAAGTGGTGGTGAACGTATAAAACTACATTAGAATCAGGGCTGCTTTATCCATTAGGCAATATAGGCAGTTGCCTAGGGCGGCAAATTATGAGAGGGCGGCAAAGATACTGTACAAAAAATATTTGTATATAAAAATTGAAATCGAATAACATTTAAGTACATCGTACATCCATCAATGGAATATAAGTGGACATTCATTTCTAGAAGACAAATTCATTCAAAAAGAACAGAAGTTGTAAATTTAGGGATTTATGGGGACTTCTTCAGCACCGCAAAGGCGGCGGGCGCACTGTTCTTTAATTTTTTTAAACTCAATCCTTTTGGGTTATTCGTGGTTGAAAATTTGCCATTTTCACTGAAAAATGTCGCCTTTTCGGATGGCTTTTTGCGAATACCTTAAAAATTATGTATCTAACGAAAAAAACTGTATAAAAAATTTTTGTAGCTTATGAAAATCAAAGAAATTCGTTCCTTCATAAGTGTTCTAGTGATAACATAAAAAGAGATATGTTAAGCGGAAAGACATTTTTTTTGTGCATGCTCAAATCGGTGTGTTCAACTTCGATTTTAAGGGTACAATGCTATTAATATCTTTTGTAAGTACTGCCTGGAAAGACCTTTAAAACGACCGCAATGTTAAATTTCGATTACATTCAAACTAAGCGAGATATGGTGCAACAAAAAAGGATGACTAATTAATTTTAAGATAAAATGCGAAGTATGTATATTTTAACCCCTCATCCACCAGATTTAAATGCATCGTTTTGCTTTTAAAATACCTTTTACTATAGTATTATTTCTATGTTCAACAAGTTGGACGGGTTTCAAATGTATGGTTTTTGAAAAAAATAAGATCAAATTATAGAGAGCATTTTTAAATTTTTTTAAAAAATCTTCCTTTTTCTCCATGTAACTCGAAAATGATAATGAGATACAGTAATGAAAGGAAAATAAAATTGTTATCTAAAAGAAAACCTACATTTTTGTAAGGTATTTTTTACGTATCTCTTATCACTTTCGAACTGCATTAAGAAAAAGGAAGATTTTTAAGGAAATTTAAAAATGTGCTCTATAATTTGATCTTATTCTTTTCAAAAACCATTCATTTTAAACCCGTCCAACTTTTTGAATGTAGAAATAATACTATAGTAGAAGGTATTGTAGAAGGAAAACGATGCATGTAAATTCTGGTGGATAAAGGGTTAAATATACTTTTTTTTTTCTATATTTATATATACTTTTTCTTATTTTATACTCATTTTTCCTTAAAATACATTAGTCATAAGTTTTTTGCGCCATATCTCGCTTAGTTTGAATGTAACCGACATTTAACAGTTCTCGTTTTAAAAGTCTTTTCAAGCACTACAAAAGGTATTCGTAGCATTATACCCCTGAAATCGACCATTTCTCTGTTATTTTAAGTTGAATACACTGATTTGAGCATGCAGCAAAAAAATCTTTTTTCACCTACCATCTCTTTTTTTTATTAAAACTAGAAGATTTGTGAAAAAATGAATCTCTTTGATTTTTCATAAACTACAAAAATGTAGTTTTTTTCGTTAGATGCACAATTTTTATGGTATTCCCAAATAACAGTCTCCGAAAAGTGTCATTTTTCAATGAAAATGGCAAATTTCAAAAAAATTTATAAAACAGTTTTTGCTTAGAATTAGGTTCTCTGGTCACTTCCGGTGTTAGTTTGATAAAAAAAATTTCCACCCCCGAGAACGGGTTGGAACCATCCCTAAGTTAAAAAACGCCATAGGATATAGGGTAGACTTTGTTTCTTGAGCTATTACCTACTTTCAGTGAAAATATCAAGTAAATTGATGCAGTAGGATGGAATTCGGAGTAAAATACCCTCACTGACTGCACTAATAGATACCTACATCATTCATACATGAATGCATTCACTTAAAGGGTAATTTGGATACCACAATAAAATCACCGATCACCAATAATTGATATATCTAAATATTTAAAGAAGAGGGGATTGAAAGATATTTTCCCAAATTTTGATATGTATTACTTTGCGCATTTATTTGTGCCTCCCAGTTGTCAACCAACGTGTCCGCTGATCATTTTCGAAAATGTCAGGAATGGAAAATAGTCATGAAAATAATTTCCGATCAAGTATGACGCAAGAACTTCTTAACAATTTGTCGATTTTGTCCATAGAAAGTGACGTAACAAAGGCGATAAATTATGACGACATTATAGATGATTTTTCCAAAGAAAAATCAAGAAAGAAATCTGATTTGATCGAACTGGAATGACAATTTTTATGTATTCTTATTTAAATAAAAAAATCTGCTTGCAATTTTGTTTTGGCAAAAATGGTACATGCTTGAAGGGCGGCTACTAGAGAATTGCCTAGGGCGTCAATTGACCTAAACGCGGCCCTGATTAGAATGTATACTTTTGTTCACATAGAAATCCTATGTTGTGAGAATAAGTCGCTAATTAATGCCGTTTGGTAGAAGAAACTACTACCTGTCAGTCCGCACGATTTCTTAGAAAAGTAGTAAGAGCAAAAGGAACAAATGAGTCAGCGCCCCCTCCCTACCTTCTCCTCCACTACCCAAGCCTTTCGCTCTAGCGAAAGGCTTGGGTTTCCAGCGTAGCCTCTTATTTCTTCTTAGTTTGGTTACTTCACAACAGGATATTCGGATTGGAAAAATACTTCTCATATATAGTCTGGGCTGATTATCGGAGAATAGGCCATTTTTGGGAAAAGTTATTTACCAGCAATTTTATTGTACCAGCAATTTTATTGCTGGAATCGAATTATAAGATCCTATATATTAATAATATAGGTATGCAAAGTCTTCAGATAGTGTGCTACTTTTTTTATAAACAAAATGGCTCCCGAAAATCGTGTTTTTTTCAATTATTGCTCTATAACTTCGAAGATTTTAACTTTACAACAAAAACACCCAAATAAAAATTCACCGCCATTAAATTCTGCATAGAGACGTGTTTTTCCTGATCTGCTCCGACGAAAATTTTCCTCGGAAAATGCGAGTTTTCCCAACAAAATCTTTAATTTTCAAATAAAGTTTTAGATAAGTAATTATTTACCAATAATTAAATAGTTTGGTGACTTAAAAGCCTTCTTGGTTTAGATTATTGTTCCAGAAGCTGGTGAAAATTAAACGAATATTTTAGCAACAATTCAATTGTTAATTAATAATTTACGGTCGCAATAATAACCAAAATAATTATGATACACTGATTAAACTTTGAAATCTTATAAAGATGAGATGCCTATTTAACATTTTGTCGACAAAATATAAATTTTTTATTTTTTTGCATAATCTTTAAATGTTAAAAAAAATAGTTATAAACAAATTAACGTTTCTCAGAAAGCTTTTATTATATTATAATTTTAAAAAATAGCTAAAATGCGTATTTCAAATATCTTGAAAATGAATGCTTTAAAACTTTTTTGCAACCATTTGCAAAAAAGTTATGAAACAGCAAAGTAAACATACGATTACTACGGTGTTTATAATTTTTTTAATTTTTTCAAAGCGTAGAAGTGAGTTTAAAGTACAAGCTAATTATTTATAAAAAAATATCGATTATCAGTTTAATAGTTATATTTTAATTAAAGATTATAAATATATTTTTTTGTAATTTACAGGTGCGAAAGTAGAATAATACAGTACCGTAACTACCCGCCCACATGCACAACTCGCGCGAGTTTAAGCGTGTCAGTCGCTTCGAGTGAACATTTTATCTCCGGCTCTGTATCAAGCCTACTTTCGCGCTAAAAATTACAAAAAAAAGTATTTTTAATCTTTGATTAAAATATAACCATTGCACTAATTTTTGACATTCTTTGTGAGTAATTAGATTGTACCATAGACTCACTTTTAAGCTTTGAAACAATTAAAACAAATTATAAACAATGGAGAAATCGTATATTTATTTTGCTGTTTCATAACTTTTTTGCAAATGGTTGGAAAAAATTTTTAAAACATTCATTTTCAAGACCTATGAAATACGCATTTTCGGTATTTTTTAAAATTATAATATAAGAAATAATTTCTAAGAAATGTTAATTTGTTTATAACAATTTTTTTTTTAAACATTTAAAGATTATGCAAAAAATTTAAAAATTTATATTTTGTCGACAAAATATTAAATAGGCATCACACCTTTATAATCTTTCTAAGTTTGATCAATGTCTCATGATTATTTTGGTTGTTATTGCGACTGTAAATTGTTAATTAACAATTGAATTGTTGCTAAAATATTCGTTTCATTTTCACCGGCTTCTGAATTTATAATCTATACCAAGAAAGCTTTTATTACACCAAGCTATATAATTATTAATAAATAATTACTGGCCCAAAAAATTTATTTGAAAATTCGAGATTTTGTTGGGAAAACCCACATTTTCCGAGGAAAATTTTCGTCGCAGCAAATCGGGAAAAACATGCCTCTATGTAGAATTAAATTGGGGTGAATTTTTATTTGAGTGTTTTTGGTGTAAATTTAAAATCTTCGGAGTTATAGAGCAATAATTGAAAAAAATACGATTTGTCGGCGCCATTTTGCTTATAAAGAAAGTAGCACACTATCTGTGGACTTTGCATACCTATATTAATAATATATAGGATCTTATAATTCGATTAAAGCAATAAAATTGCTGGTAAATAACCTTTCTTTGTACTTTACTAATTAGACCAGCGTATTATAACTATTTTTTTTTTTCAAAATTTAAAGATTATGCAAAAAAACGAAAAATTTATATTTTGTCGATAAAATATTAAATAAGCATCTCATCTTTATAATCTTTATAAGTTTGATCAATGTATCATGATTATTTTGGTTATTATTGCGATCGTAAATTGTTAATTAACAATTGAATTGTTGCTAAAATATTCGTTTAATTTTCACCGGCTTCTGGAATTACAATCTATACCAAGAAAGCTTTAATGTCACTAAGTTATTTAATTATTGTTTAATAATTACTTACCTAAAACTTTATCTGAAAATTATAATTTTTGTTAGGAAAACCCGCATTTTCCGAGGAAAATTTTCGTCGGAGCAAATCGTGAAAAACATATCTCTATGCAGAATTTAATTGCGGTGAATTTTTATTTGGGTGTTTTTGTTGTAAAGTTAAAATCTTCGGATTTATAGAGCAATAATTGAAAAAAAATACGATTTGTCGGCGCCATTTTGTTTATAAAAAAAGTAGCACACTATCTGCGGACTTTGCATACCTATATTATTAATATATAGGATCTTATAATTCGATTCCAGCAATAAAATTGCTGGTAAATAACTTTTCCATGAATTTTGCTAATTAGCCCAGAGTAATAATGAAGTCACATGAAGAAAGTCAAGCTCACCGATCATGTGTTAAAATGAAAACAATCGTTGACAGGCAGCGCCTTCGTGGTCGAATTAACAGCTCTTTGCTGTACTTGAAATTCAAGTTCTGAAAAGAGTAGTCTCTGTGGTTAAGTTTCTATCTTCTCTCGGATTAGCGTTTAGAGGTCATACAAAGATCCTTGATTCACAAAATAATAACTACTCAGACATTTTAGAACTACTTGTAGAGTACGATCCTTTTTTAAGCTCTCATTTACTTATCTTCAAAGATCTGTGAAGAAGTAATAGAAATAATGGGAAAACACGTTTTGAATACAATTGTTGAAGAAATTAAGGAAGCCCAATACTACTACTTAAAAAAATTGAAGAAACAATCTCTTCTGTGTAAAAGGTATATTTATTTAAAACCCCAATAAAGGGCTTCATTAAAAAACAGAACGTTTTCGCTCTAAAGAGAGCATCATCAGTGTTCTAAGCAAGCTCTACATGCTAAGCCACCAAAAATACATGGGTTAAAACCCTTAAAATGTAGACTAAAAGTCTTACATTAAAATATATATCAAATCCTGACAATGGATGAAATTTAGAGATACCTCAAAGTATCATATGACTATTCCACAAAGCATGTGGGTGGTTGAGTCGATTTCTCTGTCTTCACAAAGAGAAAGGTGAAAGCTAACGCCAAGGAGTTATCTTTAGGGGCCTTATAGCATGGTTTGCCTAGGGGCCTCAATATTCTTAATCCGGGCCTGTGTCAGCCATCCATTTTGCTCCAAGGGTGTGGGATTTACGGCCCTCCCCGTTTTGGGTCTATTTTTCGTTCTCGTCCCCAAAAATGAAAAGGTAATTCCGACCCCTGCTGCTTCTGGATAGTATTGGTCAACCAGGTCTAATTTTGAAAATCAGCAATACCATTTTATCAATTTTTATGTAAAAAAGGGAAAAGTTACACCGATCTGAATTTTTGAAGTTATACTTCTTTAGGCACGAGGGTAAATTTTTATTTTGCTGGGCGCATGCGCACACCGACAGTATGGTATAAAACGTTATGAGGGATCTAATTGGGTGTTAAAATCATCTGTCAATAATTGTTCAAATGAAGATTCTGGATAAACAAAATGTTGTGTATATTAGTTTTTATTGTTGTGAGGACAGTGACAAAAAGCAAGTTCATAATTGTAGTGACTTTTTAAATAGTTTTTAAAAGCAACAGGTACGTACCTTATTGTAAATGTTTCAGTATTGTAATAAAAAATTACAAATTAGGTAAATACCTACTTGGAAAATGTACCTACCTAGCTAGTAGGTAATGCTTTGATTTACATAATTTGATTACCAACAAAAATCTCCATCTAATATATTGCTTTTTTAGTCTATATTTTGTCGTATTTTAATTCCACAAGAATCAAACTTGTTTGATTAAACTAACAGAATAAGCAACTCCAAAAATTTTAAAACGTTTAGTTACTAGGTATATCTTTCCATTTCATTCACATGTCTCGGTAGTTAAATTCTGCCTGGGGCGAGTTCAAAATAATCTAAACCTGATAGACGCAGGTTCAATTCCCAATGCAAATTTTTATTTTTTTATACATTTTATGATTGTAAGTATATTTATTATATTTTTTTTGAGAAAATACGTATTTAGTTAAAATTTTCTTAACAATTGTTCAGAAATAATTTCCATGATTTCATTTTTCAATGTGTTTGCGTGTGTTTTATTCTTTTATTTTTTTAATTTTTCGTATGGTTTTAATAAAAAATTTTGGAAAGTAGTAAGTATTAAAATTAGTTTAATACACTGGGGTGCAAAATTAACCGGACACCTTAAAAATGGGTCATTCTTGATGTCTCGAATTTCCTAAACCTGTTGTCCGATTTAAGTGATCTTTTAATATGTTATAGCCTTATTCTTTAACAATATCGCTGTAATGGTATTGCTGCTAAACAGGTAAATTTTCATTGTATACCGGGTGTACCAATCAAACTGTGTTTTTTTTTTCAAAGTTTGCATCACCCTGTCGAATATTCTAGCATTTATAAAATACTGAAATTAAAATCCAACAATAGCCACATGTTTTCTCAACATTTTGGTTTTTGACTCATTCGCTTACATTAGACCATAAAAAAGTTAGGTACTTTAACAACTAGCCATGATTTTCATCAATACAGGGTGTTTTTAAATAAGTATGGCAAACTTTAAGGGATAATTCTGCATGAAGAAATAATGACAGTTTGCTCTATAAACGGTACGTCTCATATTACCCACATGCGCGTCAATGGTGAATATTAAATTCTTACTTGTATGTCAAAAAATGTACAATAACTACGTCTTAAAACCCACTAAATTGCATATCTCAACTGGTTTTAAAGCAATAAATAAATCGTCAATTTGTAAGAAAAATTTCTACACCCTCTATCTCAGAAACGAAGCATTTGCGGACATAGATTTATAAAGCAAATTGTCATTATTTTTTCATGTAGAATTACTCCTTGAAGTTTGCCATACTTATTTTAAAACACCCTGTATTGACGAAAAACATGGCTGATTGTTAAAGTACCTAACTTTTTTATGGTCCAACATAAGCGAATGAATAAAAAAACAGAATGTTAGAAAGCATGATGCTGTAGTTGAGTTTTAATTTCAGTAGTTTATAAATGCTAGAATATTCCACAGGGTGATGCGAACTTCGAGAAAGAAACACAGTTTGATTCGTACACCCGGTATACAATAAAAATTTACCTGTTTAGCAAACAACAGAATGTTAAAAAACATGAGGCTATGGTTGGGTTTTAATTAGAGTATTTTATACATGCTAGAATATTCCACAGGGTGATGCGAAGTTTGAGAAAAAACACAGTTTCATTGGTACACTCGGTACATAATGAAAATTTACCTGTTTAGCAACAATATTATTACAGCGATATTGTTAAAGAATAAGGCTATACCATATTAAAAAATCTCTTAAATCGGACAACAGGTTTAGGAAATTCGAGACATCAAAATGACCCATTTTTAAGGTGACCGGTTAATTTTGCACCCCAGTGTATTTAAATAAAATATAAATAAACTGTTACATTGATTTCGTTGAAATCCTATAATAGAAGAATAACTTCTTACGTGCGTACAAAGTACACACACATTCTTTTTTTTATGTTTCAAAAAAGGGTTGGGGCCGATTCAGAATCGATGTTGTTTGTGACTTTTGACCACTCATAAGCCAGCTATAGGACTAGGTAGATACAACTGGGTATACTTTTTGGGTGAATATATCTCAGTTTCAAAGAGAGTCAGGAAAACCGTAAATACACCAAATCGGTAGGGCTTGAGTTCAGCTTTCAAAATTTGCCTAAGTTATCAGAATCGGACATCCACACGGCTCAGTATGGCCGAAATCTTCAAAACTGATCTTTGAAAGTTTTGGTTTTTCTACAATTTGGTACTCAAAATTTCCACCTACGAATTGTGCCAACAACCGAAAGTTTGTATGACTCCAGACGCGTTTAACGGTGTATACCTCATATCTGGGAAAATTCGAATTTTTAAGTTATAGGCCTCCTAAGTTTGCATCACACTGTATATCGGAATATGATCCCTATAACAGAGATAAAAGTGAAGTTCACAATCCAAAAGCAAAACCTAAATAGGAAATAAATCAAACAACATTTATAAAATTGTTTATTTGTTACAATTAGTATTATTAATTTAAGAAATTCAGTTACCAGATCTATAACAAAATGGCTAATTAACAATAAAATTATTGCCACATGGGTATTACATATACATCTTAACCGAATGCCAAGAATAATTATTATTTTGATTAGTCTCACATATTCATTTAAAAATCATTCATCTAATTGCCTAAAACCTTATCCTAATAATAAATTATAATAATCATTAACAAAAGTTTTAAACAATATTATAAATTCGAGTAACATGTTCGACTATTACTGCGTAGGTATATTTTAATAATATTTATTTAAATCAATCAGTGTTATTTACTATTTTTAGTGGGAATAAGCCATAATTTTACTTTAAAATTAAGATTATTTGACGTTTCGATTTCCACTTCGAAAATCGTTCTCAAAATAAAAACATTAATAAATAAACCAATGTATTAATGTTTTATCTTTCATATGGAGTTAAGTCGTGGACTCTCACAGAAGCTACCTGCAAGAAAATTGAGGCTTTAGAAATGTGTTATCGTCGAATCCCGAAGATATCTTATACCGACCAAGTTACCAATCAGGACGTTCTATTAAAAATATAAAAAGAAGAGCTATTAACCACAATAAAAACAACCAAAAACGAATACCTCGGTCGCATCATGAGGAAGAGCGAAATATATGGATTGCTGCAACCTCTTCCTCTGCATTATTGAATTCAACGGTTTTCTAGCCTGTTTTCCCTCATCCTAAATGCATGGCCTGGCCATTGAAGATGCTGTAGGCAAAAATACTGAGATAAAATACCCCTTAATTTTTTTCTTTAATTTTGGACCTTGTTGAAGGGGGATTCCTCCAGATCCTCCACTGGTTAGCGGAAGAAACTTGCCGGGTCGTCTTTGAGAAAAACGCCAAAATGAAATATTACCAAACCACTGACTATAAACCCGGAAAGCATTGTATTATACAACAAACCCACCGTGAAAAATGTCAACGTTTCATTTAAGAGCGTAATCACAATATTTCGGGTCAATCCCAGGTCGACTCAGCCTGAATAAATTGAATACCTTGGGTAAAACCAGGGGTAATAATAGGCGGTTGAAGAGCAGCACTGGCCCTGTTACCTTCCTTGTATACCGTAGGCCCTAGATATAGCACACTACCCTGCTATAATCCAAAAGCCGCGTCAGCCTTATAAAACGAGAGACTATTATTATTTATGAAAGATTACATTATTACCGAGATGATTTGAAATTAAAAATATCACTAAATTTATCTTATTTTTAACCCTGTAACTTATTTTAGAGAACATAGAAGTTTTCAGGGACTCTCGGTCCTCGGTAGTAATGTAATCTTTCATTCTGCGTTTAAATTTTTCAAAAATACTTATTCGTTTTCTCAGGATTCCATAAAGAAATTAATGCATTTAAAAAACATTGGCCCGAAATTTTACAAGGCTTCAGGAATATTTTGAGTTGTTTATTAAATGATATTAATAGTGTATTTGATAAATAATTGATTTAAGACGTGAAATTAATACAAATGTATTTATTGTTTATTGTTTTTATGAAAGATCCAAGCACAGAATACACAAGGGTATATTTTGTGATCCAAGTATTTGGTTGTTAAAGATGTTTAAAATTTATCTAAGCGTTGCAAAGTAGATTATTAACCAGGGAGCAGTCGCGCGATTAGATTAAAGCTAACAATAGTAATTTAAATACGAATTTAAAACAAATTTTTATGTTAAAAATATCTATTTCTAACCATTTTAAAGCTAATTGGTTCTCACCAAAGCCAAAAATTCCACAAAAAATAAATAAAAAAATATTTTTTTAATTAAAAAAAAAATACCTACGCATTACTACAATCTTCCTCGAAGCACTTACGAGTGGAAAGTTATGTTGCAAAATTTTTCATCAAGTTGTCACGGAAAATGAAAAAATGTTAGATTTTCTCGAACGGCGCGACTGCTGCCGGGTTAAAATCACTTTTTCTCTTTTCTAGATTATTAATTTTTATTGTATAGTATATAAATTATTGTAATCACTGAATACATAGTTAGCGAAAAAATAATCCTATTAATTAACTGAATTAATAATTTAAACGAGTATACAAGCAACGGTTATCCAAAATCATTCAAAAACTGAACGAAATAGCTCTCTATGTTAATGATAATATTGTAATTGTCAACTAATGTTTACATCTCCATACCAGTGAATTTTATTACAGGTAATTTACCGTGCAAAGAAAGAAAAGGTAGGGATAGTCGTAAAATATTTGCGCCCTCTCAATGATTTACGTAATGCAATTATTAAAAGATATTTGTTATGACTCTTAAAACACTCAAATATACACACATAGACTTCTTACACAGATTTTAATTTTAAGAATCATGCAGTAACGGTCGAAAATTTAATAACATTAAAACCTTATAAATATCATTATAACTACAAAGGGGTCGTCCATTAATCACGTGATTTTTTTTGGCATTTTTTAGCCTCCCCTCCCCCTTGGTGATACATGGTGAGGTTTAAGACCACCTACATTACTTGTATAATTTAGTTTAAGACCACCCACATTTCGTGATTTTTTATGGACCACTCCCCCCCCCCTTCGAGCCTCACGTGATTAATGGACAGCCCCAAAGAATATATACATAAGTACAAAATATCACTAATCTTTGGACGAATTGATCTGCTTTATAAACTTTGGTAAACTGTGGTGTATCATTTAACTGAATAGTCGATTCAGTTGTGTAGATGAGTATTTGGATTTACAAAATAACATGACAGTTAAAGCGAGATAATTTTGTTGAATTGTATTCTGAACTAAGATGATAAGAGACAGAGGACTAAGTTTTCAATTTAATAGCATATAAAATAATATTAAAAATATTACTCTACTTCCCACCAGATTGAAAACATTGGGAACCTTCTCTGGTTACACCTCCGAGGCTTCTAAAATTTGCAAGCCATAACGGATGCTGAGACTAAAGAAGATGAGGGAATTTTACAATTTATAATTCACGTCCCATCTGCTCAGCGCGGCAAAGTTCCGCTATCCTCTGATTGGAGTACGAAGGGAACCATTCTCGTTGGAACTTTACCGCGCTGAGCAGATGGGACGTGAATTATAAATTGTAAAATTCCCTCATCTTCTTTAGTCTCAGCATACGTTATGGCTTGCAAATTTTAGAAGCCTCGTATGTGTAACCAGAGAAGGTTCCCATTGTTTTTAATCTGATGGGATGTAGAGCAATATTTTTAATATTATTTTATGTGCTATTAGATTGAAAACTTAGTATTTTGCTAGCAGTTGCCGCTAGGGCATTCCTGGCATTTCGTTCGTTGCGATTCGTAACTGCACGCCGGGGTTTGTCCTGGTTGGGTCAGAGAGAGCAACATATGTGCTTCCTGATGATAGACTAATAAGTTTCGAAACCGATAGAGGTGCTTGCTGCACTCTCTGATTGAACTAGGATATAATTCGGCTGTAGTTTCGTGTTGCAACGAAATTGAAAATGGTTATTCATTTTAAAAATGATAAGCTTAATGTCAAAATAGGTACGTAGGAATTAAGTTTCCTTAAGAGTAGTGCTCCGCTGGCTCCCTGCCTATCGAATATATGTCTGGCGTTCGACGACCTACCATTCTCGAAGCCTGATGAGCAATTTTTCGTACTCAAAAAGTTCCAGTTATAAATTTAATGCTAACACACTATCTTTCTTAGTAATGACAAATTATTTAACCAAATTAGCTTAAATCGTCATATTTTAAAGTTATCTTTTGATACAATTACTTAAGGAACACCCTGTATAGTAGAGTTGAAATTATACGAATTCTAACCTGTATTCTAAAATGTAAATCACTAATAATATAAGTTTTATTGTCACTTTTCGTTTATGCCACAAAATATCTCAAAAATAATTATTTAATTCAATGTTTGAAGTATATCAAATTGTTTATTAGTTTGAGAAAATAAACTTTTCACTCGCTTTATTTGTCATCATGTTTTGTAAGTATGAATTTTACATAATGTGTATAAAATAAATAATAAATCATTTAAACCTTAATTATTAAGGGGGTATGGTTTAAAATCAACATTTTAAGCATATTTTTGTGAATTTTTTTGAAACTGTATTAGAATTTTGACACCAGCAAAAAAATGGATTTTGCGGTGGACATCAGAACTCGTCATTGAATCATGTGAAACAAAAAATTCAATAATATTTTCTAAGCTTATGAGTTTGTCGAGGTAACGCTGTCCAGTTTTTTAGTTTTAATGATTTTTGAGTTTTTGCTATCACTCAGAAGTCAAAATAACAAAATTTTTTGTATAAAGGGTGAAAATCAACATATGTTATTGTTAATCAAAAAGAAAGCATACAATAAAAAATGTCCCGACAGCGTTACCTCACAAAATATCTAAAGAAAATCTATGCAAAATTTCAGGGGATCGGTTAAGTAGTTTTTGAGTTACAATGTCCACCGCCTTTGAAAAATGCATATTTGAGAAAAAGGAGTTTAAGGTTTTGAAACTTTTATTTTTAATTTCATTTTTGTCTGACGAATCGTAAAGTGATGCCCAATGGAATATGTTTTTGAATCGCGGAGTAATTTAAAAAAAAAAGAAGGGGAACAGTTGTTGAACTAGTCGAAGGTAGGGATATTAAACCCGTATTTCCGGTATATTTCTGAAAATTTTCAGAGAGTATCGTACTTGAAATTATGTACTTAATTTAAAATAATAAAAAATCGAAAATTTCAAAATTTTCAAACCATACTCCCCGCCCCTTAAAGTATTTTTTACACAATCATTTTATTGCCTAATATGATTAAAGTATTGTCAGTACCATACCCAAATATACATATATTTTACATAAATAAAAGTGTACAGATTGACATGTTGATGTTTTGATATCAATACATCTTATTTTTTATAGCTGTTAATCCAACACTAAAATTGTACTTGTTTATTATTTTACTTGCTGTCAAATATATTGACCCGAATGGAATACTTTATGGTCAAACTGATTATTATGTTAAAGCCATGTGTTACTACAGATCAACCATTCTGGCCTGGGGTCTAGTTTTTGAATGCGCAGTAGGGCCGCAGCTTTGAAAAGCTCAGTTTAAGCGATGAATTTGTAGACTTACATATCCTAATACGTATAATCGGAACAAATTAAAACTTTTGTTTTTTTAAATTTAAAATTTTAAAATTGTAGTAGTAATATATAGGAGTAATGTGTAGTGTGTGTGTGTTGAGTAAATGTCTTGTTACTTTGAAAAGTCTACATTGTTTTTAGAAAAAGACGCTTATTAAATCCGAACGTCTACAGTCCCTCAGGTGAGTACCGATCCCACAAGAATATAAATCATACTACACAGATGTATCGGCAGAAGTATCCAAAATAGTAACGAAAGTTACAATAACTTAATTTGGAATATTTCCATTAAGTTGATGAAGCCCATGTCTCTCAAGCCGGTAGGAGTAAGAGGAGTATCGAACAGTCAAAAGAGAACCGAATTCAAAAGAAAAAGTTTTATCAAACCTTCTATAGCAATTGTTGGATGAGTGGGGTCCTCAATATTCACCAGAAATCGCCGGTTAAATTAAAAAACTATATCAACCTTCTATTTAATAATATGATTGATTATTTATAAAAAACTAGACAATAAGTCTCTAAAATTTTAAAACACTACCCCCTTTTTTATATAGAGGTGAATCAATAAAAAATACGGCGATATAGACTTATTGTCTATATTGTAAGAATATCCATTTTGAACTATCCGAAATTTTTTACAGGAGGTCCACAAAGTCTTTGTTCTACAGCAAAAAAACACATTTTTTATAAGACGCCATCTACAGCGGTAAAGAGAAATTAAAATCGCGAAAAAATGTTTGAAGTTATACTTCTTTAGGTGCGTTTGGAGTAAATTTATATGTGCGCGAATTCATCAAAAGTTTTGGTCCTGGGCACAGCTGAAACGTTAAACGTTCTCTGATTGGGTAATTACAATGACCTGTCGATAATTGTTCAATATGTCGGTATAAACAAATGTTGTGTATATTAGTTTTTATTGTTGAAAGGGCAGAGAAAAAAAGCAAGATTATAATTGTAGTGACTTTCTAAATAGTTTTTAAAAGCAACAGGTAAGTACGTAATTGTAAATGTTTCAGTATCGTAATAAAAAATTACGTAGCTACCTATTTGAAAAATGTAAAATAAACCTACCTAGTATGTAATGCTTTGATTTGCATAATTTGATTACCAACAAAATTTCTACCAATATTCATCTAATATTGTTTTATTAGTCTGTTTTGTTGTATTTTAATATTTCAATTCCACAAAAATCAAACTAATTTGGTTAAATTCAGAACTGTCAAAAGTTTAAAACGTTCAGTTGGTCTATCTTCCAACATGATACATATGTCTCCATAGCCAAAATATAAAGATACATACTTGAATTTCAAAACTAACCGCGTCAATGTACGCGGGTTCAATCCCCAATACAAACTTTATTTTTTTATACATTTTATGATTGTAAGTATATTATTATATAATTTTTTTTTCAGAAAATACGTATTTAGTTGTAATTGTTTCAACAATTATTGTTTAGAAATTATTTTTGTGGCATTTTTCAATGTGCGTGTGTGTGTTTTATCCTTTTATTTTTTAAATTTTTGGTATTGTTTTAATAAAAATTTTTGAAAAGTAGTAAGTATTAAAATTAGTTTAATATTTAAATAAAATATAAATAAACTGTTTAACGTATATTAATTTCGTTGAAATCATAATAATAGAAGTATAAGTTCTTACGTGCGTACAAAATACACACACATTATTTTTTTATATATTCAAACTTATATACTCAACAGAAATTTTATTAATAAATATTACAGCTTGTTTAAAAAAAATTAAAATATGTGTTTTTTAATTCATGAGAAAGCCCCCTTATATATTCCTACTATGCAGTGATTCTTTCAATCTTTTCTTCTGAGTATACGACAGGACAAGCTAGAATTATTGATCTGTATAGTATACAGATTATTAAAGTGAGTAAGCAAAATTTATTTAACAATATATTATTTTTCAATCTCAGTCTTGTTTATGTTATACTTTTGTATGTAATAATTAACGAAATTATCAAAGCACCATTTTTAGTTTCTCTGTTTCTACCACATACAATATTATTTGCTACCTATGCTCCCTGTGAATCTGTAACGCATTGATTGGAACTCTAGAATACTCGTGAATATTCCTATTTACCCAGTGTAAATATAAATATACGAGTTCAAAGAGAAAAACTGAGCAACTAGCTATAGCCGAGAATATAATCAGAATCTTTAAAGCTGTTTCAACTTCAAAACAACTCAGATCCACGTAGTGGTAGCTGTCAGTGAGGATGGATAGTTTTGTGGTGTTAACATTGCACAAGCAGGTTGATACTAGTTTGTCTGGAGGTGCGCAGATCATTGAAGACAGTACGATCAGGTGGAGCACTGAGAAGACGAACGTCAGGAAAGAAGTACATGCTGCTACTGCACTGATGGTCACAGAAGTCCACTGAAATATAAATACAATTGATATAATTTATTATTTTAATGTACATTAGAAATACCATAAAACTAAATAGTACATGAGACTAAGTTTTCACTCTAATGGCATATAAAATAACATAATGTTACTCTACATCCCACCAAACTGAAAACAATGGGAACCTTCTCTGGTTACACCTCCGAGAATTCTACAATTTGCAAGCTATAACGGATGCTGAGACTAAGGAAGATGAGGGAATTTTACAATTTATAATTCACGTCCCATCTGCTCAGCGCGGTAAAGTTCCAACGAGAATGGTTCCCTTCGTACTCTAATCAGAGTAAACATATAAATCAAAAATGAATAACCATTTTCAATTTCGTTGCAAAACGAAAATACAGCCGCATCATTATTCCAGTTCAATCAGAGAGTGCAGCAAGCACCTCTACCGGTTTCGAAACTTATTAGTCTCTCATCTTCTTCTTCTTTGAGTGCCTCTCCTATCGGAGATTGGACATCATTAGGGCAATTCTAATTTTATTTACTGCTGTTTTGAACAATTCGTTAGTGGTACAGCCAAACCACTCTCTCAAATTTCTCATCCAGGACATTCTTCTACGGCCTGGATTTCTTCGTCCTTGGATTTTTCCTTGCATTATATTTTGTAGGAATGTGTTTTGAATAGTAGCGTTCGAAATGTGGTGTTACAGAAGAATGTTGAAAATTCAGTGGGTTCAAAGGATTACCAATGTTGAAGTGCTACGACGTTTAAATAAAGAGTTAGAAATTATGCACAGTATAAAAACAAGAAAACTAGAATATTTGGGTCACATTACCAGAGGAGAGAAATATGAGCTGCTGAGAGTTATTATGCAAGGAAGGATCCAAGGAAAAAGAAGCATAGGAAGAAGACGCATCTCCTGGCTGAGGAACCTTAGAGAATGGTTTAACTGTAGTTCATTACAACTGTTCAGAGCAGCAGCCAACAAAGTGACCATAGACATTATGATATCCAACCTCCGCTAGGAGATGGAACTTTAAGAAGAAGAAGTTTTTGTCCCCTAATCAGGTGGCCTAAGTATTCAAGTTTTCTCTTTTTTATATTCAGTAGAACTTCTGGCGCGTTATTTATTCTGCGCATTACTTCTTCATTTGTAATTTTATCCACCCAACTTATTCTTAGTATACGGCGGTAGCACCACATCTCAAAGCTTTCAAGGTTTTTAATATTCCTCTGTTTAAGAGTTCATGACTCAACACCGTAGAGCAAAGTACTGAATACATAGCATTTTAACATTCTAGTTAGTAGATGAATACTAATATCACGATTACAAAATAATTTTTTCATTTTTATAAACGTAGACCTGGCAATTTCAATACGTCTTTTTATCTCGTGATTTTGGTCACCTGTTTCATGTTCCCAAGTATTTGTATTCGTTTACTTTTTCAAGTTGGGTACCGTTTATTGTGATACTAGTGTCATTTATTGAATTCTTACTGAAGGTCATATATTTGGTTTTTTTTACGTTCATCCTTATGCCGTAGTTATTACATATCTCATTCATACTTTCAATTAGATGTTGTAGATCTTCCGCTGTTCTTGCCATTATCACAGTATCGTCAGCATATCGAATGTTATTGATAACTTCTCCATTGACTATTATCCCTTCGTTTGCATATGAGAGAGCTTCTTGGCATATTTGTTCGCTGTAGATATTAAACAAGAGCGGTGACAATATACAACCCTGTCGTACCCCTCTACGTATTTCTATTTCGTGTGATGTTTGGTCTTCTATTTTTGAAGTTATACTTCTTTAGGCGCGATTTCATTGAGGGTGAAATTTTATTAATCTGCGCGCATGCGCACACCGACTGTAGGTATTAGTCGTTATACGGACTCTGATTGGATGTTGAAATGATCTGTCAATAATTGTTCAATATGGAGGTTATTGGTAAACAAAAATATTGTATATATTAGTTTTTATTGTTGTGAGGACAGAAATAAAATCAAATTTATAATTATAGTGACTTTTTAAATAGTTTTGAAAAGCCACAGGTACGTAATTCTAAATGTTTCAAAATAAAATAAAAATTTTATTTTTAATTCAGTTGCAATGCGAAGGCAAAACAATCCTACTTTTCACTTAGAATACGGAGCGCAGTCCAGTCCTCTGAATCGCGATTTTCGGTTCTTATTGGAGCCTCATCGGAAAGAACGTAGGCCTGTTCTCCATACTCCAACTGATCCGCACTGAGAGCTTTTCCCACTCATTGCAACTAAAGTGAAAACATTAGGTGACTAGCGTCATCTGGCAATTAAAAGATGAAGTTTTCGATCCTAATAGCATTATTAATAATATTTAAAAAATATTAGATTTTTAAGTCGAAAACTTTTGGTCCATTTCCTTGGTAACACCTCCAAGGCTTCTAAAATTTGCAAGCCAAATGGATGCTGAAGCGAAGAAGACAAGAGGGAATTCAAAAAACTTACAATTTACGACCCCGCCTGTTCAGCTGGTAAATTCCAACAGAAAATGGACCTAGTTACTCGAAGGAGTAAAGACCAATATAAAAATAAAATAAAAATTTTATTTTTAATTCAGTTGCAATGCGAAGGCAAATCAATCCTACTTTTCAATTAGAATACGGAGCGCAGTCCAGTCCTCTGAATCGCGATTTTCGGCTCTTATTGGAGCCTCATCGGAGAACAAGCCTACGTTCTCTCCGAGGACTGGACTGCGCTCCGTAAGGAATCCAAATCTGCAATAAAAAATCGGGGGCTCCTATTTAAAATTTTAAAGTAACTTCGCACCCCACCTCTGTGGGGGGTCGTGTTTGGTACAATTCGATAGATTTTTCAAAAATATTGAATACCTAAGTGTATTTTTCAGTTTTTCGATCTAATGTTCATTTCGCGAAATATCGCGGGATTCGTATTTAAAATTTTAAATTTACCCCCCACCCCTCTCCGTGGGAGGTCGTGTTTGGTATCATCTGATAGATTTTTAAAAAATATTGAGCACGTATTTTTTAATTTTTCGATCTGTCATGCATTTCGCGAAATATTCGCTTTTTTCTTGTGAAACTTTGGGATTGGCCCATTTCCTTACGCCTTGCTCAAATCGTCAGATTTTTGAAATATACACTGTTTTGCATGTATTTAACTTACCTTATCTTAATCTGACAATTTCGAATTTTTTTTAAGTATGTATAGATTTTTTTTCGCCCCCCCCCCTTAACGAACTTCCCTGCATTAAAAATCAATATATGGTAGAGGTACATTTTCAGGGTACAAGGTTTCTCCTCATGTAATAATCCGACACGCTCGAGTAACTGCAAAAATCCCCGCTTGGGCTCCCCTACCATAAGGAAAAATTTGCAAATTATAACGAATATCACGAAAAATAATACAAAAGAAGAAGAAAGAAGCAGTATAATATTTATATTTTATTTATTTAATTTTTTTCCATAACCTTACCTTTAAACCTTTTCTCCAGTATCTAAATTTTCTACCAGAATAGCCTTTTGGGTTAGGAATAGTGGATATAAATAATATTCCCGCAAAACTGGAAACTAGGACCTAAAATTTCAAAAAACACAATCTAAATATTGTACGAAAACATAGTTATTTACATATTAAGAGCAAAAAGTGATACATTTTATAAAAATAAAAATGTATACCATTTTTATTCAGTTGCAATGCGAAGGAAAAACAATCTTACTTTTCACTTAGAACAGGGAGCGTAGTCCAGCACTCTGAATCGACGATTTTCGACTCTTATTGGAGTCATCATCAGGAGAGGCGTAGGCCTGCTGCTCTCTGCTCGAAGTGACCAAACCATGAAAGTTTATCCCCACATTGCAACTGACGTGTATGGATTAGGTGACTAGCGTCATCTGGCAATTGAAAGGCAAAGTTTTCAATCCTAATAGCATCATTCTTCTTCTTCTTAAAGTCCGTCTCCTATCGGAGGTTGGAAATCATCACAGCTATTCTTATTTTACTGGCGGCCGCCCTAAATAGGTCGATGGAACTGCAGCCGAACCATTCCCTCAGATTTCTTAACCAAGATATTCTGCGCCTACCGATACTTCTCTTACCCCTGATTTTACCCTGGATGATCAGTCTCAGCAGCGAGTATTTGTCACCTCTCATAACATGGCCAAAGTATTCAAGCTTTCTTCTTTTAACAGTAAGTATAACTTCACATCCTTTCCCGATCCGACGTAAAATTTCGGCATTCGTCACGTGGTCCACCCAAGATACACGTAGCATTCTACGGTAACACTACATCTCAAAAGCTTCAATGTTTTTAATGCTGCCCATCTTCATGGTCCATGACTCAACTTCATATAATAAAGTGGAGAAGATATAACACCGCAGCATACGCACTCTCAGATCAAGATTTATGTCACGACTACAGAGAAATATTTTCATATCGTTAAATGCTGATCTTGTTAAATGCTAATAATAGCAACATTAATAATATTGAAAAATATTACTAAAAGATTTTTAAATTGAAAACTTATTGGTCCATTTTCCTGGTGATACCTCCAAGGCTTCTACAATATGCAAACCAGATGGATGCTGCAGTGAAGACAAAAGGGAAGGAATTCTACACTATGCAATTCACAACCCCCGTCTGCAGCTTGGTAAAGTTCCAACGGAAAATGGACCTAGTTACTCTGTAGGAGTAATACTAATATAAAATAAAAATAAAAATGTATACCATTTTACCTTTTTACCTTTTTGATACATTTTAGTCGGTAATCGGGAGGTCGGCAATCATCATAGCTATTCGGACTTTAGAGACGGCTGCTCTGAAAAGTTCGTTTGATGTACATCCGTACCATTCTCTCAGGTTGCGCAGCCACGATATTCTGCGTCACCATATGCTTCTTTTTCCTTGACTCTTTCCCTGCATAATGAGTTGGAGCAAGTTGTATCTCTCTCCACGTGTAATATGTCCGAGATATTCCAATTTTCTGGTTTTAATTGTATTTAAGACTTCCATTTCTTTATTCATCTTTCTCAGAACCTCTTTGTTCGTGACGTGTTCTGCCCATGATATTTTTAGAATTCTTCTATATACCCACATCTCGAATGATTTCAGTTTTTTCGTTGATGCCGCATTCAAGGTCCAAGCTTCCATTCCGTAAAACAGAGTCGAGAAAACGTAGCATCTAGCCAACCTTATTCTTAGCTCTAACCTTAGATCTCTTGTGCAGAGCACTTTTCTCATTTTGTTAAAATTCGCTCTAGCCTTTTCTATTCTAATTTTAATCTCCTGGAAGTAAGCATTTGTGGAGTTGATCATTGTTCCAAGATATGCATATTGGTCTACTTGTTCGACGTTGGTTCCGTTTATGAGGAGATTCTCGTTATTTCTTTGAGTTTTAGATATTCTCATAAATTTTGTCTTCTTGATGTTCGTTGTTAAAACGTATTCTTGGCTATATGTCGGTATTCTGTTAACCAGTCTCTGAAGATCTTCAATATTTTCGGCTAAGACGACAGTGTCATCCGCATATCTAATATTGTTAATGGAAACTCCGTTCACCTTTATTCCAGCTGTTTCACCCTCAAGAGCTTGTTTTAAGATCTCTTCCGAGTAGGCATTAAAGAGAACTGGAGACAACACGCATCCCTGTCTCACCCCACTTCTAATTTCAATTTCCTCTGAAAACTGTTCGTTAACACGTACTTTTGCTCGCTGCTTATAGTATAAATTATATATGATCCTGAGGCCATTGTAGTCTATCTTCTTTAATTTCAGGACATTCATTAATTGTTCATGTCGTACTTTATCGAAAGCTGTATTATAGTCTTTAGTTATATACCGGGTGAATAATTAAGAATGTCCAATCTCCGAGTTACAGATTCTAGATCTCAAAATATTAAGATTTGACCCAACCCACTTACGTAAAATGTGGTTTCTTACCGATTTACATGGTGTTTTATATAAAAATTGAAAAACTATTTATACTCATTACTTTAAAACTATTTGACATATCCTTATCATACTTCTTCTTTCTTCTTTAGCCCATTTCAATCCAACTTTAAACATAAGCCTTCTCCAAATCTTTCCATTTCCGTCTGTCCTTGGCTGCGCTTTTCCATTTAGTTCCTGCAGCTTTTACAGTATCGTCCTTCCATTGCATCTAAGGTCTTTCTCTTCCTCTTCTTCCTTTCCACGGTCTCCCGTTTTGTATTTCAGCATTATCATACTTGGAACTCCACAAATAATTACTTCCATGAAATCAAAATCAGAATAGATACTACTACCGATTGCCGACCTTCGCCGCGGATTTGAAGAAGTTAAGTAACAGATACCTAACAGGCCTCAACAAAGAAATAAAGACATTTGCCCCTTTAGTCAATTAATCTATAAAGTGAAAACTACGACAGGATTCAACAAAACTCTTCAAAATGATTGCAAATTGTATGCATTTATTATTGCGTTGCTGGTCAGTTAAGGTAAAAATGGTAGATAACCTTCATAGTCCAGGACGCATCTGTTTTGAGATGGACGTTGAAAGGTGACTCAAATTTTTTTGCAGAAATTGCTTGAAAATAACTCTAATAATAATATTTGAGTTATCCTCCCACTCAAAATGGTCCGGAACATTTTTTAAATAATCAAAATGTCAAAATATGAAGGAAAAATTCGATTTTATTATTGGTTTTTTGATTATAACTTTAAAACTATTCATTTCTGAGAAAAGTTGTACTGACATAAAAGTTGTGTAATTAAATTTCCTACAACATAGAATTAGTTAATAATTTAAAAAATAGTCACCCTTGTTGCAAAATAGCAATAATTGCGAAAAAAACAATACAAAAACAAGTATTCGCATTTTACGTTTTTCAAGCATTCATGCTAGACTTAGGACCTTCATATTTTACCCAGAAAAACTTTATGATTTAGTAAAACAACACTGTAAATTTCATTAAGATCGGTTTAATAGATTTTGCAAAATAAATTTTGCAATCCAACTTTCGCAAAAAATATCATTTTTTTAAAATGTTGCAGGACTGAAAATAAAGCAGATAGCAAGTTGAATTTTTTTTTGCTTATAGAAGTGTACTGTACCTTTCATTTCCAATTTGCAAAATTAAAATCGATTAATTACCATGGCGTCAGGAAATTTTTTAAATAAACATTAATTTTTGGTGCTACGCGCAGGACAGCGGTGTTCGATTCACACAAGTTGATTTCCATCAAAATTTCTTCCAATCTTTATCTAATATATTAATTTCTTACTCTATATTTTATTGTATTTTAATATTTTAATTCCACAAAAATCAAACTAATTTTATTATTGTTTGTGAAATATTGTTTAAACAATTCCATATATTTAAAAATAATAAACTTTTATTCTCTAACTTAAAATATATGAACAAAGAAAGTTTTTGCTCAAAAATGTGTTATTTCAAAGGATAGAGTACCTACGTGTTTTTATTTTGCAATAAACACATTTATTTATTTATACCGAAATGTAATAAAATTTAAAATGTAACAATCATTATCAAAGGTCATTGGAATGCCCAATCAGAGCAAACTATCCGCTGTCCTGCGCGTAGCACCAATAATTAATGTTTATTTAAAAAAATTCCTGACGCCGTGGTAGTTAATCGATTTTAATTTTGCAAATTGCAAATGAAAGGTACAGTACACTTATATATGAACAAAAAATTTCAACTTGCTATCTGCTTTATTTTCAGTCCTGTAACATTTTGAAAAAATGAATTTTTCTTGCGAAAGCTCGATTGTAAAATTTATTTTGCAAAATCTATCGAACCGATCTTAATTAAATTCAAAGTATTGTATAACTGTATCATAAAGTTTTCCTGTGTGAAATATGAAGGTCGTAAGTGTAGCATAAATGGCTGAAAAAAGTAAAATGCGAAAACTTGTTTTTGTATGTTTTTTTCGCAATTATTGCTATTTTGCAACAAGGGTGACTATTTTTAAAATTTTTAACCAATTCTCCATTGTAGGAAATTTAATTACGCAACTTTTATGTCAGTACAACTTTTCTCGGAAATGAATACTTTTAAAGTTATAATCAAAAAACCAAGAAACAAATCGAATTTTTCCTTCATTTTTTGACATTTTGATTATTTAAACAATGTTCCGGAAATTTTTGAGAGGGAGGCTAACTCAAATATTATTATTTGAGTTATTTTCAAGCAATTTCTGCAAAAAAATTTGAGTCACCTCTCAACGTACAAATGTACTAATATTTTTACAGATGCGCCCTGGTCTATCATTAAATTTAAGTTTGACTAGAAAATAGCAAAACTAAGTTTTATTGTTCGAACATTTTGCTGAAACTTTTGAACTTGAACTTTCATTAAACCCGATAATGTATTTTTACTAATTACAAGTTAATTGTAATAAAAAATATATGAAAACATAAACTAAACTAAAAGTATGTATAATTAATTTAATGCGCACATTTAAATTAACATAAAAATTCACTTTAGCGTGATCATATTCATTAATTATTTTAAACGATTTATTATCATCCAGAATTGTGTCATTATAATGGATAAAAAAAAATTAATGTCTCACCGGTATACCGCTCCAGCCAGGATTGTCTCTTGATCTCAAATTTGGAGTCCATAGCAATAACCATAAAGATAATATACACATTGCCAATCCAACAATCAAAATTGCTATGAGAAGCAGCCTGACTATTTTGTAATATTGTAAAGCTGAAGGTATTACAGGAGGTGCTAAAACAAAAATCTATTTCAAAATATAAAAAGGTTGCCAATGTGAGTTCATAATAGTAGGGGAGAAAAGTATACTAAATTTGCAGTCACTCGAGCGTTATGGAAACCTAATGGGTTGTGAAGAGTAGGTCCTAAAACCAAAATAAGTTAAGTAAAGTTTTCCATTTTAGTGGGGACTTTCCATTTTGAATTGAATTTTCCATTTCCAACAATCGTTTTTTCCGATTATAGCGCCTCTATCCATAATTCGAAAAAATGTCTCCAATAAAAGTTGCTTATTTTGACGTAAAGAATCCAAATCTGCAATAAAAAATAGTAGCTCCTATTTAAGATTTTAAAGTAACCTTCCACTCCATCTCCGTGAGGGGTCGTGTTTAGTGCCCTTCGATAGAATTTTCAAAAATATATGGGTCATTCCATTTCAAATCACTCAATTTTGGAGCAAAAAAAATTTGGACCTCCGATTTGTCTGAAAATTGGTATATAGCTTCTGCGGGACGTAAAAATAAGATTAAATGAAATATTCCATTTCAAATCACTCAATTTTGGAGCAAAAAAAAAATTTGGACCTCCGATTTGTCTGAAAATTGGTATATAGCTTCTGCGGGACGTAAAAATAAGATATTTAAGGTCAAAAAATCTTCTTCTTTTTTTCTCAAAATGTTATTTTATGCGATTTTACAGTGATTTGGTGTTTATTTATACAAAGGACATCGCACACATCTTATGGAAAATATAATGTCACTCAAATTCAATAAAATTTATACGAATAGATTCGTTTTAAATTAACGGTCAAATCTTATCATTGCGCCAACTCTATATTTTCAATAATAAGAGCAGAAATTGATATAAATAAATCTGAAATCAAATGGATACGTACATAAGTTAGAGAGAGAAAAAATATTTTAAAACACCCAAATTGTCGGTACTCCATAAATCAGAGGATTAGTTTCACTAATTCGCTTAGGCCCAGCGGGGGGTTTAAGCTCTTTTGAATAGCACCCAGAGCAATAATGATGGTAACTGACACTTTTACTGACTCAAAAAATGTGATTTCGATAAACTTTAATTGCAATTTGCGCCGTAATTAATCATAATTAAGAGTTGGCGCAATGATAAGATTTGACCGTTAATTTAAAACGAATCTATTCGTATAAATTTTATTGAATTTGAGTGACATTATATTTTCCATAAGATGTGTGCGATGTCCTTTGCATTTTCTATCGTAAAGTATCAATGGAAAACATAATATTTTAATAGAAGGGACTCAAAAATGTCATTATATGGCATTATAACAAGTTACTTTGATTCAAAACAAGCTTTTGATCAAATTTTATAGTGTAGAAAACGTTAAAATACCGTTTTTTACATTTTTCTCCATTCCTAAAATACATAATAATCGATTTGGCTGAAAATTTTCCCACAGATAGACAAAACATAGGACTTTAAGTGGTGAGAAGGATTTGAATTATATTACAATACCAAAAAAGTTACATGCAATATTATAGTCAAAAATATAGGCGTCTACTGTAAGTACAATTAACTCGAAAATATCGATCTCACGACAAAAATTGTTAAAAAAAATTGTAATAATTGTAAATGCGATTTATTTGGAACAATTTCAGTTCCTACCATTTTTGTCGAAAAGTTAAAAATGGCGGAGATATTGAGCAAAACAGGTTCTCCTTTAAAATCAAGATTGCGGCTAACGTAACGGAGGAATTAATTCGTGATTTTAAATTTAGGCTACTATTGACTCCCCTAAAGATCAGAAAAATAAAATTTTGGGGAGCTCGGCATTCAAGGTCAAATGCTATCCCGACTGGACTAATATATACTTTTGAGTCTGATATTACTGCATGTAACTTTTTTGGTATTGTAACATAATTCAAATCCTTCTAACCGCTTAAAGTCCTATCTTTTGGCTATCTGTGGGCAAATTTTCAGCCAAATCGATGATGATGTATTTTGGGAATGGAGCAAAATGTAAAAAACGGTATTTTAACGTTTTTTACACTATAAAATTTGATCAAACACTTGGGTTGATTTAAAATACCTTGTTATAATGCCATATAATGACATTTTTGAGTCCTTATACTGCTAAGTATTTAGGTATAACATTAGATGTCAATGTTATACGATGCTTCCACTCCACTACGCTGGAAGGCTCACGTCAAGAAAAAGGAGAACTAAATATAAGGTATAAAAAAATGTATTGGCTAGTTGGAAGAAACTCCACTCCCACTCTGTCGATCCATAATAAGTTATTACTTTGAAAACAAATATTAAGACGTGTATGAACTTAAGGATGCCAACTATGGGTGTGTGCTAGATCAAGCAAAAGAACAATAATACAAAGAACCCAGAACAAAGTACTGCAAAATAATGTAGATGCTTCTAGGTAGGTGGCAAACATAAGGTCCTGGGAATGAATATTGTGGACATAATCATCAAGAAGATGACAGCAAGTCACGAGCAACAAATTCATAGGCATCTTCATAGTGAATAGCTTCATATTCAAGCAATTCAGCTCCTAGCTGAAAACAGAGCATAGTGTTTGTGCGCTTTTGCATGTTAGAATAGTGCACTATCTTGCTAGTTTAGACAAGAGCCGCTATAGTGTAAGCTCTTAATTTTAAGTATCAGTAGTAATAAAATTAAATTAAAATTGCTCATTGCTTATTTATGACCAGATTATAATTTTATTGTAATAATCATCATCGTATTGATGATTCTAGAAAAAAATAAAAATAATTCGGAATTGGCCAAAAATTGATTTTTTTATAAAAGTAATAAACAAAATTACCTTCTCCGGATTTATGCAGAACAATCATTCTGCTATGCCTCAGACTATTCCTCGATGGCGTATGTTTTCCTGCAATGTCTTGAGCCAGAATATTCACCGGAACCGTCGTGTTCAAGAAATTGATCTGTGACCTATTAGGGCATTCCCCCTGGCTGACATTATTATTTGATGAGCTGAGTTGATCTGGTTTCGTGTTTTCGTAAAAACTAACTGGCCTAGTTTGCACATCCTTCATTTCGATTTCGATATAAGGTGATTGATAATTGGATGATGAATTATCCATGGTGAGGTTCGGTGTTAGAGAGCAATCAACCGCATATTTCTAAAACAGAACGTGAATATTAGACTTTATACAGGATTATGCTGATAGAACTAGTTAATAATAAGAATTGTATACGTATATTTCAATATTTTTTTCTAAACAACATCCTCGTTTTTAAACTAGGAGGAATAATTCAAATTTACCAATCCGTAATGCTGTTTGTAATTGGTCCAACCGCAGGCAAGTTTACTTCACTAAATTATGAAATTTTGACACTATTGGCATTTAAAATTAATAGGTTAACTAAGTTATAACGCGGGCATTAGAGGTAACGAAATAGTAGACAGGCTAGCCAAATCCGCCCTAGAAATAAGCGAAGAACCTCCCTTGAACTTATTACCCATTTCGGATATTGATATTATTAGTAAACGACATCAAAAAGAAAACTGGCAAACACGTTTACATCTGGAAAATGTTTATTTGTTTTTTCCATAGCACACTACTTTTTCATAACTTCGTTTACCGGTGACATTAACAGTTAATTAACATTTACACGTTTCTTAAGATATCTCGAGATAAAAAAAGGTATCGACATGCAATTTTTGGTATTATGTTGCTAATTTGGTCTATTTATCTTTCTACATTTGATGTTATCAAGCAGATCGCGGGCAGCATTTGCTCTCTTAAGGACTGCCACATTTGTCAGCATAGCCGTCCATGGTATTTTCAGTGTACGTCTGTGCAGCCACATTTCAAAGGTCTCCAAACGATTAATGGTGGATATTTTAATGTCCATGCTTCGACACCATACAAGAGGACTGACCAAATGTAACATTTAATCATGCGCTTTCGAAGTTGAAGTTGCAAGTTATCATTACAGAAGAATGACCTTATTTTTAAAAATGTGCATATGTGCCAAATATCTTGATTCCACATTTTATCTCTTTATCTGGATCTAGTTGCTCAGTAATATGGCAACCAAGATATTTAAAACTGGGTACTCTTTAAATTATATGACCATCAACATATAACCGTGAATCTTGATGGGCCAAACGGCTAAATACCATGAATTTTGTTTTTGAACAGTTTATGTTTAGGCCAAACTCTCTTCCCACTGTGTCAATGGCATTTGAAAGATGTTGTAATCCATGCATATCATCACTTAAAATAACTGTATCGTCTGTATATCTGATTGTATTTATCAGAATTCCATTAACTTTCACACCCCATTTCAAATTATGCAGCGCTTCCTTAAATATTCTATCTGAATATAAATTGAATAACAGTGGGGACAGTATACAACCCTGTCTGACGCCTCTTTGTATTTTGCATATTTCTGTTGATTTTCCATTTATGTAAGCTGTCGCTGTTTGACGCCAGTATAATTTTTCTATGATTTGTACATCTTGACTATCAACTCCTTTATCCTTTAACATTTTAATTAATTTGTGATGTTGTACTCGATCAAAGGCCTTCTCATAGTCAATAAATACAGCAAAGACGTCTTTCCTTTGATCTCGGCATTTCTGCAATAATACATTTAGTGCAAAGAGTGCGTCCCGGGTTCCCAGTCTATTTCTGAAGCCAAATTGTATTTCATTCTGGTCTTCTTCACATTTATCTCTGATTCTACTGTGGATGATACGTAGAAAGATTTTCAAAGTGGGGCTCATAAGGTTTATCATTCTATAATCGCTACAGTTTTTCGGAAATTGTTTTTTTTTGGAGGCTAGGGTTATGAATTCGGATTTTAACCAATCTTCAGGGATATCACCAGTCGAATAAACATCATTGAAAAGTTTGACTAGTATTCCAATGTTTTCCTCATTTATGAGCTTTAACATTTCTGTAGGTATGTCGTCAGGACCAACGGCTTTCTTGTTTTTTGCCAATTTTATAGCAAGTAGTATTTCTGATTTTAGTATTTCTGGTCCTTCACCTTCATCTAAAGTCTCCAGTTCTTCGGGTCTATCATCATTATACAGTTCATATATATAATTATACCAGGTAGTTCGAATTTTGTGTTCGTCTATTATCATTTTTCCCGACGAATCGGTTATAGTATGTGGAGTTTTCTTATGATAAAGACCAGCTACTTCTCTAACTTTTTTAAACATATTAAACGTATCATGTTTTTCATTTAACTTTTCTAATTCCTTGCATTTATCCTCCATCCATTTTTCTTTAGCTACCTTTATTTTTTGTTTAATTAGTTTCTGTTTTTCTTTGTATTCTGTCTTGTTATCTTTCGATTTTCTTCTCTGCTCCATCAATTCCAGGATTTCATCAGTCATCCATCGTTGTTTTTTTGTGCCTCTGCATCGTCGTTGTATATTTTTTCATTACTTTCCAGGTAAGATCTTTAAACGTGTTCCATATTTCTGTATTGTTTTCATTTGTTGAATTCTTTAGCTGGTCATTCAGGTCATTTTCTATTAGCGTTTTGTTGGATGCTGATATATGTAATTTTGGTGTTTTGGGGCTTTCTTCGACTTTTTTGAGCTTCACTTGGATGCCAACTATTAGAGGGTTATGGTCTGAACCGATATCTGCACCAGGATATGTCGTTGATGTCTTGACACCATTCTTAAATCTCTTGTTTACTAGAATATAATCTATCTTATCTCTAATTTCTGTTGTATGATCATTAATGTCTGAAATCTAGGTTCCTAGGTATTTGTAGGTATCTATCAACCCTTTCTATCGGTACATTTCTCAAATGTAGGTACGTAGATGTCTCAAATGACAACTTACTGCAGGCTCATTACAAAACAGACAGAGTCATGTATACACAAAACGAAGAGAAAAAAGAAGAGGAAGAAGCACTGTAAGAACTATACGATGGCGAGAGATAGCCAAAAAATAAAATCTAGGTAAAATAGCTACTTTTAGATAAAATCATTAAATTAAATTGAAAAATTATTTAGATTTATATGAATATTACATAATTTATTGATTCTCATTAAAATATTTAGAATTCCTCTCACGATCAGATTAACTTTTAATGAGACATCGAAAATTACATATCACTTGATGAGCATACTTTGATGTTTCATTCAAAAAGAACCCTCTTGTTTAGGTAACAACGCAAATTATTTATTTCCGCAAAGAATCGCAAATTACATGAACAATCTGTAGCCGCAGGAAATACCGTAAAATTGGACGTTACACAATGATAGTTTCAACATAATTAAGTAACAAAAAGTAGAAAAAACTCGTTAAAGGAATTGACAAAGACTTAGGCTCGATGCACATTTGCGTCTTTTCAAGCTGCGTGCAAGCTTATTCATTGCACACTCGAGCTCAGCCGCAGCGTGCAAGCTGCTCGCAAGTAACTTTCAAGCGGCGTGGACCGAGATCCAGGGGCTTGATTCTAATCCATTTCGAGGTCGCTATTGATTTTCGACACCGCTATGATGGTCGCAATTTATAGCGATTCTTATTCATTTCGATATTAGTTACAACTAGGGATATTAACGTTATCATTTTGACACTGCTCAGCATTTGGGTTGTCGCTCGGGTTTATTGGATTTATTGGCTACGCAACCACCGCAACATTTGTTGATAGTCTGGGAAAATTATCGAAAAAATGCCATTTTTGGGAAAAGTTATTTACCAGCTATTTTATTGCTAAAATCGAATCATAAGATTGCATATATTAGTAATGCGGGTATGACAAGTCCACAGAAAGTGTGTAATTTTAATTATAAACAAATTAGCACTCCTAAATCTTCTTTTTTTTTTCAATTAGTGCTCTGTAACTCCTAAGATTTTTCCTTTAAGCCAAAAACACTCAAATAAAAATTCGTCGTAATTTAGTTCTGCACAAAGTTATTTTCTTTCCGATTTCCTACAACAAAAATTTTACTCGGAAAATCCGAGTTTTTCCAAAAAAATCTGCAATTTTCAATTAAAATTTTAGGGAAGTACCTAATTATTTATTAATAATTAAATAAATTGATGACATGAAAGATTTTTTTATAATAGATTATACAGAAAGGGGCTAAATTATGGAATAAATTCATTTTCTCTAAAATGGACGATTTTGGAGCAAAATTCCGAAACAGGTCGATTTTTATTTTTAAATTACAATTTTTTGGCATATATTTCATACTAGTGACGTCATCCATCTGAGCGTGATGACGTAATCGATAATTTTTTTTAATGTGAGGTAGGTCATTTGAAAGGGCGTTTAATTCTCTATTCAGTAATATAAACATTAATATCATTATTTATACAGGGTTGCCAAAAATAATTTTTGAATTAAATTAATTGACGCAAAAAGACGAATGTATGTAATTTATTTAACTCAAAATACATTGAACTGCTGTCAGAAAATAGAAAAAAAGATTTATTTCACAAATAAACATTTCTTTTTGCTTAAATTAAATCACAAACAGCCTCCCTCCTACCTATTGACAGTTTAAACATTTAATGTTTATTTGCCAAATAAACATTTTTTTTTCTATTTTCTGACAGCAATAGAATGTATTTTCAGTTAAATAAATTACATACATTCTTCTTTTTGCGTCAATTAATTTAATTCAAGAAATTTTTTGGCTACCCTGTATAAATAATGATATTAATGTTTAAAATACTGAACAGAGAATTATAAGCCTTTTTAAATGAGCTACCACACGACCCCTATTTCTATTTAAAAAATAATCGATTACGTCATCACGCTCGGGTGGATGACGTCACTAGTTTGAAATATATGCCGAAAACATTTAATTTAAAAATAAATATCGACCTGTTTCGGGATTTTTCTCTAAAATCGTCCATTTTAGAGAAAATGAATTTATTCCATAATTTAGCCCCTCTCTGTATATTAGGAGACCGCCGACAATCTAACCAATAGTTTAGCAATAATTAAAATGTTAATTAAAAATTTCGGTCGAAATAATAACCAGAAAGATTATGATACACCAGAATAACTATGATTTTCGTATAAAAAAG
Organism: Diabrotica virgifera virgifera; assembly: GCF_917563875.1. Classification (NCBI taxonomy): domain Eukaryota; kingdom Metazoa; phylum Arthropoda; class Insecta; order Coleoptera; family Chrysomelidae; genus Diabrotica; species Diabrotica virgifera. Next base: position 59,265,182 of record NC_065450.1, on the reverse strand, counting down.
GACTATACCTATTCAACGTACTTTACAGAATTTAAATTGGACTATTTGAGCGGTCTCAGGAATGTTATAAAGAAACAATTTTTTGGCTCATAAACAAATAGAACCCCTCAGAAAATATTAGATTAAATTAAATTAAGTTAAGGCTGTTGAAAAGAGCACGGCTTCTGTGCCTTTTTCGAAGAAAAAAAAAATTGAATTGCGAGGAGTGGTTCCAGGTATAACCGGTCAAATTAGACCGGCATTTGCGACATTATAAACAACAGGATTTCAATCTTTGAACTATTACCTTTTTATTCCGGTCCTCTTTGTACATACAAATTGTCATATCTTCAAGACACTCATAACAAAAAAGATTTATGTCACCAAGTTATTTAATTATTGATAAAATAATTACTGCCCTAAAATTTTAGTTGAAAATTAAAGATTTTGTTTGGAAACCCCGAATTTTCCGAGGAAAATTTCCGCCGACTGAAATCGGAAAAAAATATCTATTTGCAGAATTAAATTACAGTGAATTTTTATGTGAGTGTTTTTGGTTTAAAGTTAAAATTTTCTGAGTTGCAGAGCAATAATTGAAAAAAGATTTCGGAGCGCTAATTTGTTTATAAACCAAATAGCACAATTTCTGCGGACTTTGCATGGCTATAGGTATTACAAATATATGAAATCTTAAGATTTGATTCCAGTATGTCCAGCAATAAAATAGCTGGTACATAATTTTCTTTGTTTTATACTAATTTTCACAGATTATTAAATACATCTTTCATTGAGTTGATAATTCACATTGTGGAAATTCTCAATTATTATATTTATTATATTTCTAATACTATTCTATCTAATACTAATAATAATACTATTCTATCTAATACCTCCAAAACCAGCAAATTTCCATAAAACCCAGTCATATTAATACCTTTTGCTTTAGTTTTCCTTGCAAGAAACAAACAAAACACATTTCCTAAACTAAATCTAACCTCGCTTGCGGCCATTTAGTTCTGTCGCCAGGGGGGGGGGTACAACGGCCTCCTTAATTCAGATGGACTTACCCAAATTTTTTTTATTTATTTTGACCCGTAGAATACGAATTTTTTGGGTAACAGTTGATCCGGATGTCGATAAGATTGTTATAGACAAAGAACTTGAGGAATTACATAACAGTGATTTCTCGCAAAACAAAACATCTTTTTGTATTTTTTGGGTCATTCTAGGCAAAAAATGCTCTGACAAGTTTTTTCGTAGGATGCATAGTTTTCGAGATAACCGCGGTTGAACTTTCAAAAAATCGAAAAATTGCAATTTTTGAACCCGAATAACTTTTGATTAAAAAATAAAGTAGCAATTCTGCTTACCGCATTTGAAAGTTTAAGTCAAGTTAATCGGTTTTGATTATTTTCATTGCTAAAAATTTATTATTTTATTGGTAAATAAAGCTATAAACACCTAGTGCGTGAGTGATGTTTTCAATGATTTCTCATTTAAAATCTAACGAGTAGGTAGAGTAGCTACAAGTGCAAGCGAGGCAATTTCTAGTAGCATGCGTTAAAACGCATGTATTAGGCACGGGAAACACTATGTGTTTATAGCTTTGTTCGGCAGTAAAAAAATTAATTTTTAGCAATGCAAATAATCAAAACCGATATAATTTGACTTAAACTTTCAAATGCGGTAAGCAGAATTGCTACTTTATTTTTTAATCAAAAGTTATTCGGGTTCAAAAATTGCAATTTTTCGATTTTTTGAAAGTTTAACCGCGGTTATCTCGAAAACTATGCATTCTACGAAACAACTTGTAGGGATATTTTTTGCTTAAAATGACCCAAAAAATACAAAAAGATGTTTTGTTTTGCGAGAAATCACTGTTATGTAATTCCTCAAGTTCTTTGTCTATAACAATCTTATCGACATCCGGATCAACTGTTACCCAAAAAATTCGTATTCTACGGGTCAAAATATATAAAAAAAACTTGGGTAAGTCCATCTGAATTAAGGAGGCCGTTGTACCCCCCCTGGCGACAGGACTAATTCATTCATGTCCGTGTCACAATAATTTCGTGTCGAAATTATAATATCAACCACTTTTTTGGAGTCGCTATTAATTTCGATAGTCGCTATTTTATGACGTCATTTCGTTAGTTCAACTAAAATCCACAATCCTCGCAAAGTCGCAGTTCAACGTCGCCATATTGATTGCGACTTGTTTTCAGTCGAAATTTGAATTAGAATCAGGGCCCACGCTAGTTTGTCTAACGCTGCCATGTGCACGCGCCTTGAAACCAAGTCATGCGGTTTGGCAGTCTGTGCTGGGCAATCAGTGAGTAGATACAAAGCTGTTTATTTCTGGCGTGTATTGATCCCGAGAAACCGCTCAAATATGTGTTGACATGAAACTTGGCTTGAAAACAAGCAGCTTACTCGCAGCGTGCACTCCACTTGAAAACACGCAAGTGTGCACCGAGCCTTAGTATTCTTTTTATGAAGGTTTAAAATATTGCTAATAGTAGGGGAGGAAAGTACAGTGGAACCCCGATAAGTCGGCCCCCGATAACCCGGACCGATTTTAATCAGACAAACATTTCAACAATAAAAATGTATGTAATATAATATTTGAGAGATAATGGGTAATTGTGTAATGATTCATGGCGTACGACGTTCATTGTCGTGTTATCGGAAACAACAGGCACCTGTAGTATCCTTTATTTATTTCAAACTGTCTTAGCATTGTTTAAAAAAGACTAAATGACTATTAAAAAAATTATTTTTTAAACAATGGTCTTAGTCTTCACTGTTATTAAATAACATAACATCGTTGCGATTGAGAACGTATTGTGTGTAGTACAGTCGTATTTTTCGCTTCCGTTCTGTAATCGTTCGTAAATCTATTCATATTTTGTTTTGCGTGTTTTTTGTCTACGTAATGGCAAAAAACGTAAGAATGTTGTAGTGACAATGGAAAAGAAACTAGAAGCATTAGGTAGAATTGATAAAGGCGAATCTTTAAAAACAATTGCAGCATCATATGGTGTCGGTACATCTACAGTATCGGATTGACAGAAAGATAGAACTAAAATCGAAGAATTTTGTTTCAAAATGATAACAAAAGACAGTTTATACAATCGGTGCAAGCTAATAAAGCTAAAAATGAGACTCTCGACGACGCTTTGTATGTGTGGTTTTGTGCGGAACGCGAACGTGGTTTACCAGTGTCTGGACCAATTATTCAAGAATCAGCACTCAAGCTGAATAAAATAAAATGAACCAAATTTCACTGCAAGTCAAGGTTGGCTGGATAGATGAAAAAAACGTCATGGAATACGCCAACTATCTGTAGGTATACCGTATTTTATTAATTTTTACCATTTTCTCCGGCTAATCCGGATTTTTGATAACCCGGATCGGCCGCGGTCCCGATTAATCCGAGTTAACGAGATTCCACTGTATGCTAAATGTGTACTCACTCGAGCGCTTTGGGGACCTATCGGGTTCTGAAGAGTAGGTTCTAAAACCAAAAAAAGTTAAGTAAAGTTTTCCATTTTAGTGGGGACTTTGCATTTTTAATTTAATTTTCCATTTCCAACAATCGTGTTTCCGATTATAGCGCCATTTATCCATTATTCGAAAAAATGTTTCAAATAAAAGTTACTTATTTTTACGTAAGGAATCCGAAGCAGCAATAAAAAATGGGGCTCCTATTTAAAATTTAAAGTAACCGCCCACCCCACATCCGTAGGGGGTCGTGTTTGGTGCCATTCGATAGATTTTTTAAACATATTGAATAAGTGTATTTTTCAGTTTTTCGATCTGATGTTCATTTCGGGAAATATCGCGGGATTCGTATTTAAAATTTTAAATTTACCCCCCACCTCTCTCCGTGGGGTGTCGTTTTTGGTATCATTCGATAGATTTTTGACAAATATTGAGCACGTATTTTTTAGTTTTTAGATCTATCGTTCATTGCGCGAAATATTCGCTTTTTTCTTGTGAAACTTTGTGACTCACCCATTTCCTGACGCCCCACCCAAATCGTCAGATTTTTGAAATATACACTGTTTTGCATGTACTTAACTTACCTTAGCTTAATCTGACGATTTCGAGTTTTTCTAATGATAGATTTTTTTTTCGGCCCTATATGGTAGAGGTACATCTACAGGGTACCAGGTTTCTCCCCATATGATAATCTGACGCGCCCGAGTTACTACAAAAATCCCCGCTTGGTCTCCCCTACCATAATATAGAGGTAAGAGTAAGGTTGGCTAGGTGCTACGTTTTCTCGACTCTGTTTTACGGAATGGAAGCTTGAACCTTGAATTCGGCATCAATGAAAAAACTGGAATCATTCGAGTTGTGGGTATATAGAAAAATTCTGAAAATATCATGAACAGAACACGTCACAAACAAAGAGGTTCTGAGAAATATCAATAAAGTAATGGAAGTCTTAAATACAATCAAAACCAGAAAATTGGAATATCTCGGACATATTACACTTGGAGAGAGGTACAACTTGCTCCAATTGATTATGCAGGGAAAGATGCAAGGAAAAAGAAGCATAGAGAGACGCAGAATATCGTGGCTGCGCAACCTGAGAGAATGGTACGGATGCACAACAAATGAACTTTTCAGGGCAGCCGTCTCCAAAGTCCGAATAGCTATGATGATTGCCGACCTCCGACGCGGAGATGGCACTTGAAGAAGAAGAACATATTGCAGATATATTGTACTTATATTGTATATTGATAGTTATATTGTATATTGTAGCTAATCGGATGTTAGATCTAAATACAGAAATATATGAGTGAATACACACTCAGATAAGATAATAGAGTGAATTCTCATTCACAAGATATATTGTAGATAAGATATTAGATACGAGAGACACACGTCTGCACTCGAAGATACTCAGCCACCCAGTCCAGTGAAATAAAAATTATTATTTTAATGAAATTTCCTGAATTTTGCAGTTTGTTCCTTCTCTCTTTTTTTAAGAGTTTGGTATCAATGAAAAATAGTGTCTTTGGGCAGTTGAATCCTATCAAACGCCTCTTCAACATCTATAAAGCAGACGTAAATTGGCTTTTGAGCTTCCCATGATGTTTGGAATAATGTAAGTATGTTCTTGTAAGAACAAGAGAAGCCTTGTTCCCAATCATTATCTGAAACCTAATTGCAGCGTACAGAAATACCTGAAACCACGAAGGTCATTCAGGTAGCAAATCAAGGAGAGGGGATTTCAGTCGAACGCGGGGCAAATAGTAAACATGCATTTAAAATGCAATAGGCACGGAATCAGTGGTTTTGCGACATTGCGAGATAAAATGGTCGGATAGTTGTCGATTTAGAATATCTACATTTAATATTTTTGTAATAAGCATGAATATTACAGGTGCCGTGAAAAATACTAGACTAAGTGCACAATCCCGTGACACAATCCCATATACACAATGTTTTAAAATGTATGCACGAGGAAACAGAAGATAATTTTACTGTGGAACAGGTATGGTCAAATTCAAACAATTAGGCGTGCACGTCGTAGATTTAACGACATAACCCACTGGTACCAACTTGACGGTAAACAAATTCAAAACATTTTTCCTCATATATTAGTTCGTCCTAAGCAATACGCCCTCTAGTGGCTATTTCAGTAACCGAGCTAAGAGCCATTATTTATTTTCTCTCACGTTGAAGGTATACTGTGTTTTTAGAGTTTTATAGTACTTTATTTTAGCTTTATAAATGAATTACTATTGTTGTGTTCCCGTTGTAATACTTTGGGTCAAAAGGAACCCAGAATTAAGTTTTTATCTCTTCCCAAAACCAAAGAAAACGAATCAGACTGAAACTCAGGTGGTTTTGACATGCTTTTTTTTTATAATAATTACAATAATGCTGAATATGATGTTCCAATACGTCGCAATTAGTAATGCAAGAGTCCAGAATGTACGCTGACATGCTGACGGGCGGTAACCTCTTATTGAATTTGAGTGATAGAATATAGCGTCATTGTACTGCAACTCATGTGTGGCAAATGTACATTTATGTTTTGTTAGTAGCAGACACTCTTTTATATATTTTCCATATATTTTGTAGGATGTATCTTGAATTTTTTATTGCTTCCAAAATCATAGATAAACGAACAAAAATACTCAAAAACACATAAAACTAATGCAAAATACAAGATGTAAACAATTATGATGGCTCTTAGCTCCGTTCAAGTTATTACCGCATTGGAGCTGCAATCTTAATCCGAATCGTCAATTCCCTATTGTCAAGTTTAGCAGGAAAACGCGCGCCGTTGCCAACACAACAGCTACTTGCTATACTGTTTCTCTTTGTTTTCAGGAGTGTGAAACAAAGATAACTATGTGTAGAAAGTGTTAAACTCATGTTGTAATATAGATAGAAGGTTATGTAAGATTTTTGTATAATGTGAAGTTGGTTAAAATATAAACTGTACTTTGTAAAATTTGAATCAAAATATACTAAAACTATATTTTGATTCAAATTGTTGGATATTTTAATTGAATTGCATTAAAACAATAACATATCTGTATTTTGTCTTCCCAAATTATAATTTGAAAGCCAAGTTTTGACATTATATTATTTAACCTCCAATATTATGACAGACGTCAGTTCAATTCATAGTAAACAATGTTTCAAAGACATATATTTTATCCCTGTTTAACTCATTGTGATTTCTATAGGGCTTTTCATCGATTGTCATTTTTTTCGAGCTTCTGTCATGTGCCACATAATATTAATATATCTACGTCATACGTCTTTAGTTTGTATCATTGGTTATATCAATAACGTATGACGTAGATATATTAATATTATGTGACACATGACAGAAGCTCGAAACAAATGACTGTGAATGAAAATCCCTATAGGCAAGCGGCTTAATTTTGCGATACTAGTTTCTGTGACTAAAAGGAGATCTAGTATAATAGGGCTTTTCATTCACAGTCATTTGTTTCGAGCTTCCGTCATGTGTCACACAATATTAATATATCTACGTCATACGTTATTGGTATATACAATAATACAAATCAAAGACGTATGGCGTAGATATATTAATATTATGTGGCACATGACAGAAGCTCGAAACAAATGACAATCGATGAAAAGCCCTATAAATAATTCGTGAATAATTTCATGCATGGGAAAAGATACGTTGGAACAGCTGTACATACAATTTAGTTTTCTGGTTGATTTCCTTTTTTTTCAATAGCCTATTTGTTGCGAATGGACAATAATCATATAATTGTTGAATGATACATGCTTTAATAATATTTAATCAAAATACAATATTTAGGGTAATCCAAAATTTTATCTGGAATTTTAATCACATTCCAATTACATATAATAAGCCTAAACAGGGATTTCCAAACAACTAAATAATGACAGCAATCGTAACATGTATAAAAAATATATTAGCAAATGTTATGAATGAGTGCAAAATATTGTATAATATTGAAATTCTAGAATACATTATCATATTTTTACGCTAACATTCCTACATATAAAAATATGCAAAGCTGAATATTTAAATCAAATTAATTAACAATTTAGTTTTAGTAGATAATAAATGAAGGCAAATCATTCAATAATATTAGTAATGAAATAGGGAACTTGCATAAAATTTTAAATTCGAAAAAAATGTTATAAGTCACAACATAACATAATTTAAAACATGTATCAAAGATAAAAAAAGTTGTTTTTGTGTTCCGTTTGGCCCCTAAAAACGATCTAAATTCAAATTAAAGCAGCTATTAGCCCAAAAACTCGTCGTGACGTCATATGATTATATGTTTACATTTTGCACCAACAAAGTAAACAAATATATTCAAATGGGAAATAAGCCACAATTTTACCTAAAAATGATTTTATTAACGTTTCGACGCCCAAGTCGGGTGTCGTTGTCAAAATACAAAATAATTAATAATAATAATTAATACAAAATAATGTCATTATTTTGTATTTTGACAACGACATCCGACTTGGGCGTCGAAACGTTAATAAAATCATTTTTAGGTAAAATTGTGGCTTATTTCCCATTTGAATATACTTGATTATAAAAATGCCACAAGAAAATAGCTTCAGAACAACATAAAGTAAACAAAATTGTACTTCTTCTTCTTGTAGTTTCATGGCCTCCACCTCTAACAAAATTGTATATAATTTTAAATTAGACATTATAAACGTCAGTACAAAATACAGTTATGCGACGTCAGGTGACGTCCAAGTGTTTTTGATCGTTTGAACTATTCATAGAAAACTTGTACTTTTACAAAATGGTTTTATTTTCCATACTAAACCTTCTTTCCTTTCCTTCAAAAACTGTATCAAACTCCAATCTCAACAAACTGGTATATATTATTACAATGACATACGATAAATGTCATTAGAATATAAATATTTTTCCCTTATTCTGCGACGATGAGCTGGCCAAATACCCAAGTAGGTGGAGGCCAATAAATTAAAGGAGAAGAAGAATATACCTAAATATAACTTTAAACAGAACTATATAATAAAACTATGTGACGTCACGGGTCGTTTGAACTATTTTATTTTACAGAAGAGTTTAAATTTGTATTTCTAAGGTTTTATGAGTTTTTGAAGCTTGAAATTTTGGAAATCTCATTTTTAAACAAAACTGAACATTATTATGTAATAAAAAAATATACAAATTCCCTATTGTTTAAATATTTGTTGCATCTCTTCAAAAGAAAAGCATAGGTATCTATTTTCACTATATACCTATATTTAATGTCATATTTGCATGATATAAGCGCATTTACCTTGTACATACACCTGAAAAAAAACGTAATTGTTCAACAATTACTTCGTCTGTTATTTTCTGCTATTGTTAAATTTAAATATTAACCGTTTCTGAGATTTTTTATGTCAGTCGGTAAACGCTATTTTCTTGCCACGAAAACAAGGTAGAAGAAATAATTAACGGAAAATGTTTATTCGTTTTAAAATTATGATTATTACTAGACTTAGGCAAACATGCACTTTATGTTGATTTTTATACGTTTCAGACATCCCACAAAAAATCTACAAAAAAATAACCTCAAAAAATGGCTTCGAAAAAATCAATAAAACATTAACAATAGGCGCCAGCCACAAAAAAAAATTAAAATTTATAGTACCAAATCCCTATAAGAATTTAATTACTTTAGCATAAGTAATCACCTCAAACATTTTGACCGGTTTAGAATGCATATTTAAAAAAATATATGGTTTCAAAATATTAGAATTGTTCAAATTTTCGTAAAGTACCCCGCACAAACCTTATGGAAATTAGGTCCCAGTGGGTTTCGTTCATACTTTGGGAAAATACTCTTTGAAGCATCCTGATAAAAAGTTCTCATGGGTACAACTCAATCGTATGAAGGATTTTCAAGATATAGAGGCACAAACTCGGAAAATTGTAAGATTTATTGGGTATTCCAATTCCCTGAGTTACTGGTTATTTGGCAACATGTAGAATTTTAGATCAAAGAAAAGTACTAGTAGTCTAGGATTTTTTCCTGGTTATCCAATGGCGACCTTTACTTTGACCTTGACCTTCAACGGACGTCATCTTCTAGAGTTTCGAGGGTTTTCGGCATTAAATTGATGCAAATGAATTACTGGAGGGTTTTTTGAGGTCGCTAAATACAAATATGCCACCAGAACCGACTCACGGAGCACCTGGTTTCCAAGGTCAATGACAGGCGATCCTGGAGTTTCGAGGGTCTTTGGTACTACATTAATGCAAACGGATTAGTTATAGGTTTTTGGGGTTGCTGAACACGAATGCGTGATCAGCACAGAGACAGGAGCACCTGGTGCCTAAGACAGGTTATCTTCTGGAGTTAAAAACCTAAGAGTAATATATTTGATTCCTCCTATTGATTTCTCCGAAACTCCATAAGATTACCTGTTTAGGCACCAGGTGCTGCTGTGTCTGTGCTGATCACGTATTCGTGTTCACCAACCCCAAAAACCTATGACTAATCCGTTTGCATTAATGTAGTACCAAAGACCCTCGAACCTCAAGGAGTCCCTTTCATTGACCTTGGAAACGAGGTGCTCCGGGATTCGGTTCTAGTGGCATATTCGAGTTTAGCGATCCCAAAAACCCATGAGTAATCTTTTTATATCAATTTAATGCCGAAACCCCTCGAAACTCTAGAAGATGACGTCCGTTGAAGGTCAAGGTCAAAGTAAAGGTCGCCATTGGATAGCCAGGAAAAAATTCTAGGCTACTAGTACTTTTTCTTGATCCAAACTTCTACATGTTGCCAGATAACCAGTTACTCAGGGAATTGGAATACCCAGTAAATCTTATAATTTTCCGAGTTTGTGCCTCTATATCTTGAAAATCCTTCATACGATTGAGTTGTGCCCATGAAAACTTTTTATCAGGATGCTTCAAAGAGTATTTTCCCAAAGTATGAACGAAATCCACTAGGACCTAATTTCCATAAGGTTTGTGTGGGGTACTTTCATTTTCTTTTGATAATAAATCCAAAATACTCGATATACGTAAAAAATAATAAATAAAGAAATTTGAGTTTTTTCTTAGAAAAGATAGGTATTTCTTGTTTTGTAGGATAATAATTAACCGAGATAGAAACGTTTAAAGCCTATATTTTACTGCGAGAACCATGTAACCAAGGCTATTTAACCTCTTACCTAAAAAGAAAAAAAGTGATTTAAGAGGTTAAATTTAAGACGATTTAATAGCCCTTGAAATTTCCTACTTTGAGGAAAATCTGACGTGCCGGAAAAACTCAGCGGAGATTCGTGATCAGCACACCACATTTAGGGTCCCGGTGAATTCGTAACTATTTTAATACCACATCCTAATTACAGGCCAACTGGCAACTCTGGCGTGCAGGTAATTTTTCGATAACCCACTAACTACCGGTGAATTTGTAACTTTCATTTTTTAAGTAATGTTGATAATCTACTACCGGTATGCCAGGTATGTACCTTTATAAATTACCCTCTTTGAAGTTGGTGTAAAAGGTATTCATCATTTATGTATTGTCTCTTGGAAGAGTTACTAGAGAAAATCCAAATAAATTTTGTGAAAATGGCTGAAATTCTTTTAACAGATTTCGTAATGAGTGAACGTGGGTGTAAGTTATTGGCGGAAACTATTTTAAATTTTACTTAAAGAAAGTGCTAAAAAGTGGAAAACATTTATGGTACTGTTCTGCATCTGTTTGCAAGTCAACCTGTTATACCGACGGTAAGTTTTTTTAATATTTTGAGTAGTAACAAACACTTAATTATGTTGGTTATCAACAATTTGATGTCAAAAATGCACGTTTTTGCTATTTTTTGTCTACCAGTTAGTAGACAAAATTTAAGATAACCGCATTATAGTGCATGCAAAACAATTTAAACAAGGTTTTATAAATCTTGCTATACTTAATTGTTGCTTATAAAACTATAAATTAAGTCAGTTAAGCGTTAATCACTTAATGTTGTTCTGAAGCTATTTCCTTGTGGCATTTTTATAATTAAGTATTTTCTATGGGAAATAAGCCACAATTTTACTAAAAAATGAATTTATTAACGTTTCGAAGTCCAAATCGGGTTTCGTTGTCAAAATACAAAATACTATTAAAATAAATAAAAATGTTGTTGCTAAGTAAAAAAATTCTTCTAATAATTTATTTAATCTGACTCATTTATATTGGCAATTTAGACGTATATTATACATTTTAAAGTAGAAGACTTTAAAATGATATCGCCAATATTTATGAGTTGCGTTCCTGGTTAATCACTTATGTAAAAATAAATCTTCTATCTCGATATTACGTGAAATAGCCCAAAGAAATGAGTAAAAATACACGGTTTTTATGACACTCAGTATAACTACTATATGTAACAATTGTTTTAATTTCTATATAGATAGAATAACAACATTTATGTAAATCTGACCAATTTTTTCCCAATTTATTCCTTTATTAACAATTTAAATGAAAAATAGCCGATTAGTTTATTGAAATAGCTTTAAAATGAGTTGAAGTAAAATAGAATTGGAGCTTTGTTTAACAATAAACATTAATGAAAGGTATAGTATTTTTACTACAAAAGCGATATTACGTAGGTCAAAATTTTTGACGTAAGAGAACTGTCAAAACATTAGAATGTGACTTTTCATTATTGCCATGTTCATTATAAACATTACAATGTGACTTTTCATTATTGCCATGTTTATTATAAACATGTTTATTATAAACATGGCAATAATGAAAAGTCACATTCTAATGTTTTGACAGTTCTCTTACGTCAAAAATTTTGACCTACGTAATATCGCTTTTGTAGTAAAAATACTATATACATTTACGATAGGCCCCGTGTTGGCTTAATCCTTTTGTGTTCAAATTTATTTCTTACGTTTTAACCTAACTACCTGAGGTATTAGATTTAATCCATGGTTTCGAATTCACCTGTTGAAAGTTTCGAGCTGGCAGGGTCAAGTAGTAGAATAGTTACGAATTAGCCGGTGTGCATTTTAATTTGAAAAATATTTGTCATTAAAAGTTGCGAGTTGGCGCGTGTCCCACATTTACTATAGGACACCTATTAAACTTATATAAATACTTTTTCATGAAAAAAGTGTGTTTGTATATTTTTTGTTATTAATAATTTTGTAAGGATATTTTATAGATTGCATACCTCTACAGTTTTGCAGAGTAGCTATAGTGTGCCGTGTATATTTGTGCTGTTTGCCACGTTCCAGGTGCTTTGTATGTGACGTGAACCATGCGAAGAATATGTGAATAAATCTCAAAAACTTAGCAAATAAAAAAATAATACATTAGAATACACTTAACATTCATGAATGGTAACATGTATTTTCCGCCTCTCAAGAAAGTATTCCTGCGATTCAATTAAATTAAAGATACTTCATATATAGACCAGGACTAATCTGTAAAAAAACGTGTATATTTGGATGTGAGAGGTGGCATTCGGATTTTTGCAGATAGGTGACACCTTCAGTAATAATAATTGATTTATGCTACTTCTCAAATATGCCCGGAACATTAATAAAAAAATTTAAATATTTAAAAATTTCGAAAAACATCGATTTTTTTCTGCTTTCTTTGCTTGTAACTTTAAAACGGCTCGTTTTGGAACAAAGTCGTAAAAAAATAAAATAAAGATAATTGAATTTTATATGATATGCTACTGGTCAAAAATGTCTTAAGGTATTACCTTTTCTGCAATATAGCATACAAAATAAGAGGGCAAAATACGCCTGTTGTTATTCAATGTTTCTTAACCAGTTTGGTGGCACTTAGAACCTTAATAATTCGCTTAGAAAATTCTTATAACTTACTTAAATGGTCTACCAAATTTCATTCCAATCGACTTAATAGATTTTGCATAATAAATTTGCAATGTAAATGTTTTTAAAAAAGTTCAAATTTTTTAAAATCTTTCTGAACAAAAAGTAGACCATTTAGAAGTTGGCTAATTTTTTTACATATAAAGAGGTGCTCTACCTATCTAATACACTTTACAGAATTAAAATCGGATTATTTAAGGGGTCTCAGCAATGTTTTAAACTTATAAACAATTTTTTGGCTTATAAACAAATAGCTTTGTTTAATAATAAAAAAATTAATTTTTAGCAATGCAAATCATTAAAACCGGTATAATTTGACTTAAACTTTCAAATGCTGTCAGCAGAATTGCTGTTTTATTTTTTAATCAAAAGTTATTCTCGTTCAAAAATTGCAATTTTTCGATTTTTTGAATGTTCCACCGCGTTTATCTCGAAAACTATGAATTCTACGAAAAAACTTGTAAGAACATTTTTTGCTTATAATTACCCAAGAAACACAGGAACATGTTTTATTTTGCGAAAAATCGATGTTATGTAATTCATCAAGTTCTTTGTTTATAACAATCTTATCGACATCCGGATCAACTGTTACCCAAAAAATTCGTGTTCTACTGGTCGTAATACATAAAAAAAAACTTGGGTAAGTCCATCTAAATAAAGGAGCCCGTAGCACCCACTCCTGGACACAGCACTAATTTGTTTATAAGCCAAAAAATTGTTTATAACTTTAAAACATTGCTGAGGCTGCTTAAATAATCCAATTTCAATTCTGTAAATTGCATTAAGTACATAGGTGGAGTGCTTCTTTATATGTAAAAAAATTGACAAATCTTTGTATGTTCTAGTTTTTGTTGTGCAAGATTTTAAAAAATTTTAATTTTTTAAAAAAAGTTTACATTGCAAAATTATTATGCAAAATCTAGTTAGTCAATTTTAATGAAATTTGGTGGACAGTTTTAGCACATTACAAAGATTTTCTAAGCGAATTAGGAAGGTTCGAAGTGTAACCTAAGTGATGGAAAAACATTGAATAAGGACAGGCTTGTTTTGCCCCCTTATTTTATATTTATTGCTATTTTGCAGCAAAGGTGTTAAATTAAGACATTTTTAACCAATCGTATCTGATAGAAAATTTAATTATCTTTAAATGAATGAAGTAAAGAAACACAGACGTACTCAAAGTCTTTTAATTACTTCGACGACCGGTTTCGATCTCTACAATATACAGATCATCTTCAGGTCGGCGTTACAAGTGATTAAATGCTACAATTAAAGATAGCTAGGGTTAGAACAATGTCTGGTTGTATGAAAACTGATAGAGAGCCCAAAACTTTGAAAAGTATGTAAATGTTGATATTTCAGAACAGCAAACAAATACATACGTATGCATGCACATGAGCAAACAGACACTCATAAGCACGCACACGCACACAGTTGCTTGTGGTTTATGAATATTTGTTAAATTACATTAAACTTTAAAAAATTTTAAAAATTTTAAATTTTTTGAATTTTTGATCTACTTACATGCCGTTACAAGGGATGAGTTGTAAGTTTATTAATAACATATTTAAACGTCCAGATTATGCTAGTAGGATAGCTAGGTGAGGGACTGGGTAGGCGGACATAGGTCAAAACACAGTGAATTGGAAAAACATTTTCAACATTTTAATTATCTTTGTTTTATTCCTATACGACTTCGTTCCAAAATGAATCGTTTTAAAGTTATAAGCAAAGAAAGTAGAAAAAAAAACGAAATTTCTTTAAAAATTTTTAAATATTTTATTTTTTTTTATTAATGTTCCGGGCATATTTGAGAAGGAGCATAAGTCAATTATAATTTTTGAAGATGTCACCTAACTTTATCTGCAAAAATCCGAATGCCACCTCTCACATCCACCTAAAAACAGATAAAACCAATCCTTCTGGTCTAATATCCTTTTTAGACCAGGGCACTTAGCACAAAATAAATCGGTTTTTAAATACAGCACATAGAGACTTGCAACTTTTTGCATCGTGTTCAGGATGATGTCAGGAAAAAAGTCTACTATAGATAAATAGGAGGAAATGCATATTTGCATTTTAAAATGCATAAAATGCATCCAAAAGTGTCTGAACATGTCAAAAAAGTGTATTCAGGGCTAGATTTTGTTAATCGGGGGTTTTTGAGATCTCTGAAGACGAATAAGCCATCAGAACTGACCACCAGGGCAGCCGAGAGGGATGAGAGGGCCCCGGTAAAAAGTAAAGGGCGGGCCCCCGGCAAAAAGTGAAGGGCGGGCCCTCGGCAAAAAGTGAAGGGCGGGCCCTCGGCAAAAAGTGAAGGGCGGGCCCCCGGCAAAAAGTGAAGGGCAGGCCCCCGGCAAAAAGTGAATGGCGGACCCCCGCCAAAAAGTGAAGAGCGAAAAAAATTGTTTAATTTTTATAGAAATAAAATTATTAATAATAGGTAAATAATAAGAAACATTTCAAACATAAATTTTATTAAATTTTGATTATAAATATTTATAATAGTGAAAATATTTATAATACAGGTGTTTTTCGAGTTTTCTGATCGACAAAAATGTCTGTAATTTTCGAAAAATGGCATGATTTTGGCAAATCATTCTCAATTCACAAAGTTGATAGGCAGCTAACCGATGCTGTTTCATTGTAGCTATTAGGTACCTCATAGCATTTTTAAGCGAACAAGAAAACTAAAGGATCTTTATGCTTCTGCGACTGTCACCGGTAATGTGCAAAATATTCTTAACGCAATAGGTAACGATTCAAATTTGAAATGTTTAATTTTGTTAAGCAAATCTATTGGAGAAAGTTGAGAGTCACCAATATTATCCGTGTATATCGCTCTTAAATAAAAAATTTCATCTATCAATTCTTCACTGATGTTTTCTTTATAAAACTCGCGCAATACATATACCTATCAATTTTTTAAAATATTGTCTTCATCTTCATGTCAGAATATCCATAAAATTTTAAATAGCGAATGAATTGCTTATTATATGACAATATTAAATATTTCCCAGCGAAATATTGCGTCGGGCTCAAAATTATCAATCGCATCACTACTAGGTCCAAACAAATCATCAAAAATCTTACAGGCTTTTTTCTTTATTTGATGTAAATACTGGATTTATTCCATAATTACTGGTAAATAATTTAAATTCTTCAACAGAGATTCTTCTGATTTTTTTTTAAATCTTCTAGAAGCCCTGATATATTTTTAATTTCCATATCCATACCATAGTTTTATCTGACTGCACTGTAGTACTTGACTCCTGTGATTGGTTGCTGTTAACATTTTAAACCAAATCGATTAAAGGTCATAATATTAAATATAACCGAGTATTAATAATTAAACGCACTATGGGCATAAAGTGAAGAGCAAAAAAACGGGAAAAATTACGTCTTTGGTCTGGTCGACGCCGGGCCCCTTACATCGCCGGACCAAGGTAAAATGTACCGCTGTACCGCCCTCTACCGGCCCTGCCGACCACCGGAGCACCTGGTGCCAAGGTTCACTGCTTAGGCACGCCATCTGAAGTTTCGAGGGTTTTCGGCACTAAATTGACGCAAACAAATTATTCGGGGGTTTTTGGGATCACCGAACAAGAATAGACATCAGAACCGACCCCTGGTCCACCTGGTGCCCAAAAACCCTCCAAATAGCCCAGTAAATGAATGGGAAATTCGGCGATACCGTGTAATTTTCAGGGGCAACTCCGAATTGCATGAAAATTTGGATTTAGTTTCTACTTACCATCCACTTCAAAGTTGAAATTGTGCCGTTGGTTGCTTTTACTTGGGGGTGTGACAGTCACCCTTTCTCGGTGGTGAAAAACATACGTTCAAGATAAGACCGGAAATGGATAAATTGCCTGATTTCAAGCAATTTTTGTTCTATAGAGTTTTTTACGTAAGTCAATACTTTTCGAGTTATTTGCCATTGAAAATGTTGAATTTTCGACAAAAAAACTACGTTTTCAGACGGTTTTTCGCAAATAACCCAAAAAGTAAATATTATATCGAAAAACATATCCTTAGCAAAAGTGTAGCTTATAAAAAACCCAAAAAAATGGTGTATCAGTAAAGTCTATGAATCAAATAAAAACAAAGTTGTAGCTCATGAAAAATACGTTCTTATTCGTCTAATTCCAAATCGAATATTTCAAGGTAAAATCACCGAAAAATTAAGCACTTTTCGGGAAAAACCCATTTAAACTTTTTTAAAGTGTTTATAAAAAGCTTTGTTTTAATTGTTAACAAAAGTTTTAGCATTAAACATAAGCTAGTTACGCTCAAAATAAAGTTGACCCTCTTTTTTTTTGTAAAAACTCATGAAAATCTCGCCGTGTTTAGCTCCCCAAATGAAATTAATCGCTACCGCTTTACAAACAATTTACTTACCTGTCTATTTTTTATATGATCTGTCAGTCTCACCGGTTTAAAGTGTTTATTTTTGAAAGGGTTATAATTGAGAAAGCTTGAATGGGTCACTAATCAGGAGAGTATGCAAATTTTGAACAGCCATATCTTAACCAATTTTTGTCTTACGGAGAAACAAAATAATACTAGCATATTTATAATAGTAAAACCTACATTTTTTTACTCCTTAAGATTTTTCTTATCACTAATACTTTTTAAGTTATTTTGAAAAAATGAAATTTTTCAAAAATTTTTAGAACAATTTTTTTTACTTTAAAACCAAATGTTTTCAAAATAAGCACTTCAAACCAATTAAACTTACAGATCATATAAACAATACACATACAGTTAAAATAGATGGTAAAGCCAAACAATTCATTTCGTTTAGGGTGCTAAATAGAGGGAGGTTTTCACGATTTTTTTACCAAAAAAAGGGCCAACTTTTTTTTTTCAGTGTAACTCGTTTATTTTTGATGCTGCAAACTTTTGTAAAAAACAATTAATAAGCTTTTTTTCGATACTTTAAAAATGTTAATAAGGTTTTCCCGAAAAAAGCTTCTTTCTTCGGTGATTTCGCGTTGAATTATTCGATTTGGAATTAGACGAATAAGAACGTATTTTTCATGAGCTACAACTTTGTTTCTACTCAATTTGTAAACTTTACTGGTACACCATTTTTTTAGTTTTTTTATAGGCTACACTTTTGCTAAAAATATTTTTTTCGATAAAATATTTACTTTTTGAGTTATTTGGGAAAAACGGTCTGAAAACGTAGTTTTTTTGTCAAAAAATCAATATTTTAAATCGCGAATAACTCGAAAAGTATTGACTTACGTAAAAAACTTTATAGAACAAAAGGTGCTTAAAATAAGTAAATTTATCCATTTTCGGCCTTATTTTAAACACGCGTTTTTTACCCCCGAGTAGGAATAAATGTCACCCCCCAAGTAAAACCAACCAAAGGCACAAATTCAACTTTGAAGTGGAAGGTAAGTAGAACCTAAATCCAAATTTTCATGAAATTCGGAGTTGCCCCTGGAAATTACACTCCAAAACGGTCATTTATTGGGCTAAAACTCCAGAATATAATATGCCTTAGCAGTGACCTTGGACGTCAGATGGTCCGAGGTCAGTTCTGATTGCATAATTCGTATTCAGCGACCCCAAAAACAACCTAGTAATATATTTTCATGCATTCAAGGTCGAAAAACTGCAGAATATGACGTGCCTTAGCAGTGGCACCCTCATGTAATCTGTTTTCATAAATTTATTGCCAAAATCCCTCGAAACTTCAAAAAATGACGTGATCCTAGACACCTGTGCTCCCGGTGTCGGTTCTGATCGCGTATTTGTTTTCAGCAACCCCAAAAACCGTCCTAGTAATCCATTTGCATCAATTTAATGCCGAAAACCCTCGAAACTCCAGAAGATGACGTGCCTTAGCAGTGACACTGGGCACCAGGTGCTTCGAGGGTTGGTTCTGTTGCGTATTCGTGTCCAGCGACTCAAAAAAACCTCCAAGTAATATTCTTCTTCTTTTGTATAGACATGACTCTGTCTGTTTTTTCAATGTGCCTCTAGTAAGTTGTCTTCCCTCTGATCGTCTTCCTATTGGGGAACCCCCCTCTCGCTGTCCTTACTACTCTATTTATTGTCACTCGGTTTATGTGATCATTCCATTCTATTCTTCTGTTTCTTACCCAGTTATTAATGTCATCCACCTTGCATCTTCGTCGTATATCTGTACTTCTAGCTCTGTCCCATAGAGTCTTACCATCGATTTTTCGAAGGGTTCGCATCTCCGCTGTTTCGAGCAATTTTTTGTGCTCTCTGTGTCGGGTCGTGTTTCTGCCGCGTATATCATTATTGGTGTGATTACTGTTTTGTAAATTCTGCCTTTCATTTCTTTTCCGATATTTTTATTTCTCCATATTGTGTCATTCAGGCAACCTGCGGCTCTGTTTGCTCTATTCACTTGATCTTCTACTTGTGTTTCGAGTCTTCCGTAGCTAGATAATGTGACACCTAGATATTTAAACTCCATCACTTGTTCTGTTATCTGACCTCCCAGCTCCAATTTACATCTTATTGGATTTGCTGTTATAACCATGCATTTTGTCTTTTTTAGGGAAATTAACATATTAAATTTTCTGGCGGTTATGTTAAATTGGTGCAGCATATATGTTTTAAATGATCTTTACTTTGAGAGATTAGTATTGCATCGTCTGCATAGCAGATTATTTTAAGTTGATTTTCTCCCATTTGGTATCCTTTTTTAGTTCTTACTTTTTTATTATTTCGTCCATGATCAGGTTGAACAATAAAGGGCTCAAGGAATCCCCCTGTCTGATCCCATTGCCGGCTTCAATTGAGTCAGTTAGTTCATCTTCCACTTTTACTTTTATTGTGTTATTCTGGTAGATGTTTTTGATCGTTTTAATAATTATTCCTAGAGGTATTGCAAATCGGGTCTCTTGAGTATCATCATCATCATCATCATCATCATCATCATCATCAGTGGCGTTGCAGCTATTTATAAGCCAAAGCCTTCTTCAGAACAATCCTCCATTCGCCCCTGTCTCTGGCAACTCTTCTCCATGCTCTAATTCCAATAGATTTTAAATCAGTTTCTATGTTGTCTTGGCACCTAAGTCTCGGTCTTCCTCTTGCTCGTTGTCCTATCGGCCCTCTTCTGTCAAAAACTTTTCTGACGATGGCATCTTGCTCTCGCCTGATTACATGACCTATCCATCTAAGGCGTGCTACCTTAATGAATTGTACAACGTCAGGTTCTCCAAAATTTCTATACAACTCAAAGTTGTAACGCCTGCGCCACAAACCTTGTTCTTTTATGCCACCATATATTCGTCTTAGGACTTTTCGCTCAAAACGTTTGAGCAGTTCTTGGTTATTCTGAGTAGGTGACCAAGTTTCTGAGCCATATGTTAGCACTGGTCTCTTGAGTATAACAAATGGATATATATGGACCGTTCACTCTTGTTAGAGTATAGGTCGCTCAAATACTATGAGCTCTTTTAATCCATTTCACGCGGTGGATTAGTCCGCAGTGTCCTTTAGGTCATCGTTCATAGGTTTTGATGTTTTTTTGCCTTCTCTACTATCTTCTTCCACTCACTCCGGTCCTGAATCTTTTCTCTCCAGTTTGCAATTTCCATCTTTGATATATCGTCTAGCAGTTGATCTTCCCATCTTATTTTTGGTCTTCCTCTTGGTCTATTTGTTACTGGTCTCCAGTTCACTATCTTCCTGATCAGTTCTTCTACCCCTCTTCTTTGTGTGTGTCCAAACCATCTGAGTCTTTGTGCTTTAATGAATTTTACTATATCTTCTCCTTCAGTTATATTTATTATTTCATGGTTCATGAGCTTTCTATATTCTCCTGTTTCTGTCATCACTGGGCCATGTATTCTTCTCAAAATTTTTCTCTCAATTATTCTTAACTTTTCTTCGTCTTTTTCGTAAGGCACATTACTTCTGCTCCATAGGCTATCACTGGTCTAATTGCTGCTGTATATATTTTTGATTTTGTTTTTTTGCTCAGGTTTTTGTCCTTGAGTAGTCGGTGGTATTTCCAATATACTCTATTACCTGCTTTAATTCTTTCGTTGATCTCTATACTCCTTCCGTTTTTGCCGTCCACCATCACCCCCAGGTATTTGAAGCAATCTACTCTCTGGAATGTATTTTCACCTATCTTTATTTCTGTTATTCTGTTTACATTGTCTCTTGTGCTTATAAGGTATTTTGTTTTATTCTGATTGATTATTAATCCTCTCGTCTTTGCTTCTCTTACAAGGGTTAAAAGTGCCTCTTCTAGTCTTTTTTTATCTCGTGCTATCAGTCCTAGGTCATCCGCATATCCTATGATCTGTGTTGAGCTTTGAATAATTGTTTTTTTCAGGCCTGTGTCCCTAATTACTCCTTCTAGAGCGATATTGAATAGTGTCGTTGACAGACTGTCTCCTTGTCTTACCCCAAGTTCTATTTTGATGTCGTTTGTATTTCCCTCATTTGTTTTAACTTTTGCTGTTGAGTCTTTCATTGTCATTCTAGTTAGTCTTATTAATTTTGCCGGTATCTCCATTTTTTTTCATTTCTTTTAGTAATTGTTGTCTGTATATGCTGTCGAAGGCCTGTTGGAAATCGATGAATAGTATGTGTAATTCTACGTCATGTTCATAGCTTTTTTCAATTGTTTGTGTTAGGACGTGTATTGCATCTATTGTTGATCTTCCTTTTCTAAAGCCCTGTTGGTATGGTCCTATAATTTTTTCTGTGTATTGATTTAGTCGGTTTCTTATAATTGTGGTCAATATCTTATACGTTGTATTTAGTAGCATAATTGCTCTGTAGTTGCAGCACTTAGTTGGATCTCCTTTCTTAAAGATTGGTGATAACAAATGGATAACGTCCTTTAATTTGACCTTGTCAAACACTGTTTGGAGTAATTGCGGGGTGGATCGAGTAGCTTTGCGGTTACCACAACCGGTCCTAAGCCCGGATAAAATGTGGAGAGTGATTGGCAAGGTTAACAACCTATAAATCGGAAAAACGAATACTGCTCAAAGAAACAATGTGAAGAATCGGAACCGGATTGATCATGAAGATGACCAAGTAATATGTTTGCATTAATTTATTGCCGATAACCCTTGAACCTCCTTATGAAGTGCCTTAGCAGCGACCCTGGATACCAGGTGTTTCGAAGGTCGGTTCTGATGACGTTGTCGTGTTCACCGACTCAGGGCCGCGTTTAGGTCAATTGCCGCCCTAGGCAATCCTTTGTAGCCGCCCTAGGCAATTCTCTAGTAGCCGGCCTTCAACATGTACCACTTTTGTGTATTTTTGCTTTTGCCGCCCTCTCATAATTTGCCGCCCTAGGCAACTGCCTATATTGCCTAATGGATAAAGCAGCCCTGCATCGACTCCAAACACACCCGAGTAACAAAATCTGGCCCTTAATATGCTTATTTTGACATGTTTATGAACTTTTGGATCCCTTTAATGCCCTTTAAACTGCAATTTAGAATGTCCATCCATTTTTCTATAGTAGACTTTTGTCCTGACATCAATTTGAACACAATGCAAAAAGTTGCAAGTCTCTAAGGTAGGGGAGCCAAGTATGCTAAATTTGCAGTCACTCGAGCCTTATGGGGACATATTATATTGTGATTATTAGGTCCTAAAATCAAAAAAAGTTAAGTGAAATTTTCTATTTTAGGAAGCGCTTTCCATTTTTTAATTTAATTTCCCATTTCCAACAATCGTGTTTTCCGATTATAGCGCCATCTATCCATAATTCGAAAAAATGTCTCGAATAAAAGTTGCTTATTTTTAGGTACAGAATCCAAATCTGCAATAAAAAAATTTGGGGGTCCCATTTAAGATTTTAAAGTAACCCCCCACCCCTCCTCCGTGGAGGGTCGTGTTTGATACCATTCGATAGATTTTTCAAAAACATTTTGAAAGTGTATTTTGCAGTTTTCCGATCTGATGCTCGTTTTGTGAAATATCGCGGTGTTTGTATTTAAAATTTTAAATTTACCCCCCACCCCTCTCCGTGGGGGGTCATGTTTAGTACCATTCGATAGATTTTTGAAAAATATTGAAGACGTATTTTTATTTTTTCGATCTGACGTTCATTTCGCGAAATATTCGTTTTCTTTTTGTGAAACTTTTTGACTCACCCATTTCTTAGGCCCCGCTCAAATCGTCAGATTTTTTAAATATACACCCTTTTGCATGTACTTAACTTACCTTAATCTGACAATTTCGAGTATTTTTAAGGATATATATTTTTTTCGGGCCCCCTTAACAAACTTCCCTGTGTTAAGAGCCAATACATATTATATGGTAGAGATACATCTTCAGGGTACCAGGTTTCTCCCCATATGATAATCTGACGCGCTCGAGTATCTGCAAAATCCCCGCTTGGGCTCTCCTACCACTAGGGGCTGTAGTTAAAAATAAATTTATTCCGGTGTTTTTAGTGCTAATCGCCCTGGTCTATTTGCGAACCTTTTTAATATGCAATGTCAGTATAAATTCTTATTTTTATCAACACCATGCCAACAAGACTTCGAGTATAGCACTTACAAACAACTTTCATCTATTGTATTGTCAAGGAAATCAGTTCGTAAAATGTATTTTAGCTAATTAAGATTTTTATGCTCGACAAAAAACTGGTAAATACGGATAATAAACATTAATGTGAATTTATGTGGTAAGTGATTAAAGAGGCAGATACATATTTCTGTTTTGATTCAAATCGGTTCTCTTGCCACCCTCCGATACGTGTTTCTATTTTAGTGATTTAGCCAAAGCTTTTGACACTGTCAGCCACAATAACGTCTTGCAAACCTTGGAGAAAGTTGGTATAAGAGACAACTGTTTACAATTATTTAGAAGTTACCTCTCTGAGAGACAACAGGTAGTAAGAGTCTCCGAAGTAATAAGCGGGCAAAGAGGTATAACATATGGAGTGCCACAGGGAACAGTATTGGGTCCTGTCCTGTTTAATCCATATATAATTGGATTATTTTCATTGCAGAGTACAGGGCATATAATTGGGTTTGCTGATGATACTGCTATTATATATGATGCTGACAACTGGTATGACTTAAAAACAAAAGCAGAATATGTTCTAAAACTAATAAAAGAATGGTTTGACTACAAAATACTAACAATCAATTTTAAGAAAACTGTTTTCTACCAATGTTTAACTCTAACTTGACCACTGATCTTTTCAAACCCCTTCAAATATCACTACATAAACAAAATTTTTATATTAAACCTGTAACAAATGTTAAATATCTAGGTGTTTTTATAGACACACTTCTAAAATGGGACTCTCACATTAAATATAAAATCAAAAAGCTACAGTTTATCCTATATAAATTTAAACATCTCAAAAAACACATACCTAATATATACCTTCGCACACTATATTACGGACTAGTAGAAAGTGATCTCCGTTATGGTATACTGGCTTGGGGAAGTGCCCTGAAAACACACATTCTCCTACTAGAAATCATACAAAAGATTTTTGAAAATTATTATGTCTAAACCATACACTTACTCCACAGATAGATTATATAGAGAGAGTAATATATTTGACTTAAAACCGTTATACTTTCTTTGTATGTCTTCAAAATATCACACCATGAAAACAGACAGCAATCTACCATCACATGAACATGATACTAGAAACAAACACATCTATATAGTTCCGAAAATGACAAAGTCCTTCTGCCAAAGAAGTTTTTTATTTCTAGCCCCGAAAATATACAATCATATCCCCAGTGATATCAAAAATACTGAGAATGATCTTCTTTTTAAAAAGAAATTAAAAGTGCAATTGGAAAAGAACAGGGGCCCCTGAGGCATGAGGTAAACTGGGCCCGCCGAGGCCTTAAAATAAAAATTTAAATTATTACTTAGGAAATGAGTTATTTCGGCGTATAATAAAACCTAAAATGCCATTGGATGAGGGACCCGTGCTAAGTTAGGGCCCCCGAGACCTTTCGTAAAGATATAAAGAATTGAAGGATGAATTAGCGAAATCTGAAAACCATGAAGTAGAAATTTGCCATAACTTTAAAGAAAATGATCAAAATCTGCTTGATCTGCCAGCAGAATCAATTACTTAAGAGTCTGGTCGTAGTGAAGATGCCATTCCGATTTTAGAACCAACCTCTACAGATAAAGCAGTAAGCTTGTGCGATGTTTTCTCAAGAACTGCGCATGAAAGTAACCTGAGACCTGAAGCAAAAACTTATCCAGGTAGGACCTTTTCAGCATGATGGACCTTTTCCAAGAGATAAAGATCAACAGGGTAGATGTTCCTCAAACCACTTTTACACCTTCAACACTATGGTGAAATGAAGCTAAGAAGAAATTGGTTGTGCTACTCTAAAATAAATGATAGTGTTTATTGTCTTCCTTGTTGATTATTTTCTAACCATAAAGAAACTCCTGTCATGGAAGGCATTAAAATGCGTTTTCAAGGGGTTAAATATCAAAAACTTTTTTGGACCTCCCCCTTTCGCTGGGGGTAAACCACCAGACCCCGATAGGGGCCCCCAGATCACTTTTGCCCCGGGGCCCTCAACATCGTACCCACTTACGGCCCTGATATACATAACTTCTTCTTCTTTAAGTACCGTGCCCAAATTTTTAGGCGTGGGTAGCTTCCATAACAATTTGCCGATATCGTTCTCGATCTTGTGCGGCATGTAACAATTGATCTGCTGATAAGCCAGTCCATTGACGAAGGTTTCGGAGCCATGAATATTTCTTTCGACCAATTCCTCTTTTTCCGTCGATCTTTCCATTGAGTATTAACTGCAGCATCCTGTATCTGCTACCTCTCATTATATGCCCCAGATATTGAAGTTTTCTCTTTTTTATCATCTTCATTAAGTCACCTTCGCCTTGACCTACTCTGTTTAAGACTTCTCTGTTTGAAATGCGTTGAACCCAAGATATTCTGAGCATTCTACGATACGACCACATCTCAAAGGCTTCTAATTTGTTCATCATGTTAACCTTCATGATCCAGGTTTCACATCCATATAGTAATACAGGATACACATAACATTTTAGGAACTTGATTCTTAGTTGTAAGTTCAGCTGAGAGTTGCTCAGAATAGATCTAAGTTTCATAAATGCTCCTCTTGCAATTTCTATACGAGTTTTAATTTCTTCATCCGGATTTAGTGTCTCGTTTATCCAACATCCTAGGTATTTAAAATGGTTAACTTTTGTTATTGATTCATCATTGACAATTAGTTGCATAGGGCCGACGTCTTGTTTACTAACCACAAGTAACTTTGTCTTTGTTGCATTTATGTTAAGTCCGTTATTGGAGCATTCTCTAGTGACTCGATCTATAAGGAATTGAAGATCTTCGATATTTTCAGCCATGATCGCGGTGTCGTCTGCATATCTGATGTTGTTAATAGTTTCTCCCCCGATTCGAACTCCACATTGTCCTTCCAAGGCTTCATTAAAAATTATTTCTGAGTATACGTTAAACAAAGTTGGGGATAACACATAACCCTGTCTCACACCTCTTTGAATGCAAATTTTGTCTGTTTCTTTGCCGTCTACCAGAATAGAAGCTTCTTGATTCCAATATAGATGTTGTAAAAGTCTCAGATCTTTATCGTCTATTCCAATCATTTCTAGATATTCAAACAACCTATCATGTTGAACTCTATCAAACGCCTTCTCAAAATCTATAAAGCAGACGTAAATTGGTTTCTGTACTTCCCATGATCGTTGAAGTAATGTTAACATTGAGAACAAAGCTTCAGTTGTTCCCAATCCTTCTCTGAAACCGAATTGTTTGTTTCCCATTGTCTCTTCACATTTCTGCTTGATTCTATTAAGAATTATCTTAAGAAGTAGCTTGAGAGAGTGGCTCATGAGACTAATTAGTCTAAAGTCTTTACATGATGATGTATTAGGCTTTTTTGGGAGTGGAATAAATGTAGACTCTAACCATATCCGTGGCATCATGCCAGTCTCGTATATATGGTTATAAATGTTTGTTAGTTGTGAGACATTGTCGTCATCCAGAAGTTTGAGCCAGTCTGATGGTATTTGGTCAGGGCCTGGAGATTTCCCATTGTTGCTCTATTTGATGGCTTTCTCTACTTCCGCTTTTAAAATACTAGGACCAGTATTCGTATACTTTGTGGTGTTAAGTGGTGGCCTCGTATCCAGGAAAAGCTCTTTTATATAGTTAGTCCATTCTTCCTTTTTTTCATCCAAGTCGAGAATTATTTTACCTTTGGAGTTTCTCATAAAGTGAGGAGTTCTTTTTCTCTGAGTGTAGGTAATTTCTTTAAGCTTTTTATGTATATTAAACTCGTCATGTTTTCTTTGTAGTTCTTCCATTTCACGACATCTTTGTTCCATCCAGTCCTCTTTTGCTCGCTTAACCTCTTATCTTATTTGTCGATATATCTCTCTATACCGAATCTCGTCTTTGTTTTTCCAATTTCTTCTTTGTTGAATAAGGTCTAGTATTTTATCGGTCATCCAATCCTTTTTCTTTATTGTGTCTTTTTCTGGTTTCAAAACTTCGTTTGCTATAATGACCATGACGCATGGATATACATAACATTTTTGTTTAAAATAAAATTTTCAAATGTATTTATCTTATTTAAAATGCATTAAAGCTAAATTTCCGCTACATTGCCATTTTAAAATACACTACCTATTTGATGTGAACTCGTATTGTATGCATATCATTATTTCTGAAAAATAGGAATACATATTCGAAGAATAACAAGATTTTGTAAAACTTTTGTTACGCTCCGTTCAATAACTACAAAAAGGTTTTATCTGAAAAATCCAAAGCCAGCTCGAATAGAAAAGAAAGTAAGATGTAGAAAGTCACGTACGCAAAAATTTTTACTTCTAAAGGGTGTCCCAAAATTTAAGAAAAATTTGAAATTAATAGAAAAAGTTTTTTTTAGATTTTAATTAAATTGTAAGTGAATGTTTTAATCCGCAAGGAAATTAAATTCCTGTAGCTGGCTGTATACCATAAATCCCAAAAAATTACTAAAAGGTATATTTTATTTAGCGGAAATTACAATAGACGAAATAAAACTATAGTCCAGAGAAATAAGATTTTTCTCGTGACACATCCCCCTCCAGGCCGAAACCAAATTTTTTGAGTAGTATGGACATCTATATTATTAGCCTATGTTTCCTGCAGCCGATTTTGATGATATACATAGTTATAAACAAATGAAGATCAAAAAACGCTAAATTTTCGCTTTTTTCGTCTATTACCAAAAAGTTAAGCACTATAAAACAAATTTGAGTGTAAGAAACTCATAAATCATATAAAAAACTTCAATATGGCGTTCGCTGAATATGTCCATCCTTATTGGTTGCTTAGAAAATTGCAAAATAAATCATAAATTTTGAGTTTTTAAAAATATTCATAACTTATGTAAAAATTAACTTAGAACCTTCTTATTACACGGAATGCTGATACTTCTTGTACTTAAATTATATTTTAAATTTCAAAGCAATTGGTCAAATAGTTTAAAAGTTATTTAATTTGTTTATCCCAAATTCATTTTTTTTTGCAACACTACAAGTCATAAAATTATGAGGCTACAATCATACTTCGGACAGTTTATGAAAGAAGAACATTTATACTATTACCATTATTAAAAATAAATGACAAAAAATAATTTTAAACAGTGTAAAATTATTTTGAAAAAACATGTTGATTTTTTGCTTACTTAAAAACAATTAGAATAACTTTTTAACCGTTACCTGTAGAAAAATTATTTTTTCATATTTAGAAAGACTGAATTTTTATACACATTTAGAAAGAAAAACAACTGTCCTAGGACAATTAGGGACAAAGTTAGCCCCCCCCCCCCCCATTTATTTAATTCACATGTTTTTGCAAAATAATTTTGCAATATTTATAATTATTTTTTGTAATTCTTTTTAATTAAATTAATACTGTAAATTTCCTTCTTCCATAAACATCCAAAGTATTACTGTAGCTTCATCATTTTCTGACTTAAAGTGTTGCAAAAAAATAAATTTGGGATAAACAAATTAAATAACTTTTAAACTATTTGACCAATTTCTTCGAAATTTAGGGTATGAATTAAGCACCATAAGTCTCAGCATTCCGTGTAATAAGAAGGTTCTAAGTTAATTTTTACATAAGTTATAAATATTTATAAAAACTCAAAATTTATGATTTATTTTGCAATTTTCTAAGCAACCAATAAGGATAGACATATTAAGCAAATGCCATATTAAAGTTTTTTATACCGTTTATGAGTTTCTTACTCTCAAATTTGTTTAAAATGACTATTTTCTTAGTAATAGACGAGAAAAGCGAAAATTTACCGTTTTTTGATCTTCATTTGTTTATAACTATGTATATCATCAAAACCGGCTGCAGGAAATATATAGGTTGTTGTTGTTTGTTTGGGTTTATATGACTGCGGACACTAAATCCATTCGCCAATTTTACTATTTTTTATTTTATTAGTCATTTTTTCGTATCTTATCCTAAAACTAATACTAATATAACAAACAATTCTACTAATAAATAATTATTTTTGTATTTTTTTTTAATAATTTTTTTATATATATATTTTTATTAATTTTTTTCCAAATGATGTTCTCAGAGTTCCACAGCAAAAACTGCAACATTCTTCTTTAGCCCTCTACTTCATTCGAAAGCTATTTTACTATGGACTGTCCAAGTTCGTCGTTCATTTTTATCTACATATTTTTTTTTATATTTTTTTTAATTATTATATTTTTTTTTCTATTTTTTTTTATATATCTTTTTTATATTTTTTCTTTCTTTTTTTTTTTTTAATTATTTTTTTTTTATTTTTTTATTTTTTTTTTATTTTTTTTTTATTTTTTATTTTTTATTTTTATTTTATTATTATTTTTTTATATTTCTTTTCTTTTTTTTTTTCTTTTCTTTTCTTTTCTTTTTCTTTTAACATATAACAATTTACAAGAAATACTTACTCTATATTTTACAATTACAATTTAAGCTTAATATCTAAAATATGTTTATACAATAGTCGGTATACCAACTCATTATTTTCTAATGTTAATAAATAATTTAAATTAATGGGATGGTGGACATCAGTCAAAGAATACAGTGAATTTAAAAACATATTAACTTTATTAGAGATAAGAGAACAGGTCAAAATTTTGTGTTGTAGATTGCCCAACTGTCCACAAATACATTGTGGACTATCAGCTATATTAATTTTAAATAAATATGATGGAGTAAGACAGTGGTCAAATCTCATTCTGCATATGGTTCTTATCATATCTTTTGTCGACTCCATTTTAGAAAACCAAGGTTTATCCGTTATATAGTTTCTGATTGATCTGTAGTGGTTTCCTGTATTTACGTTTTCATCAATATACCTTTCTTTCCATTCTTTCTTAATCTCTTTGAATAAATTTGATTCAATATCTTTTGGCGTACAAAGATAATGGGTTAATACTCCTTGTGTCACCGCGTTTTTAGCCAATTCATCTACCATTTCATTTCCAGTTATTCCACAGTGGCTTTTAACCCATGCCAACTTAACAGACTTTCCTTGTTGCTGAAGTTCTTTAATTTTATTTATGATATATAATTCAATGTAGTTCACTTTTGATTTAGGATTTATAGCACTAATTTTACTAAGAGAACTTTTACTGTCACTAAAAATTATAAACTTTGAATGATTTATATTAGATAAATATTTTAGTGCTTCCATTATCGCTATTAATTCAGCTGTGTATATACTCATAATAGAATTTAGTTTAAACATTTTACTAATTTTATTACTGCTATCCCAATAGGCACATCCCACACCTTCAATATTTTTTGATGCATCTGTATATAGCATACAATAATCTTTGAACATTTGTGAACTGTCGGAGATAAACACTAATTTTCTTAAAGATATAGGCAACTTGCTATAGTCCCTTAAAAAGTATACCTGAACTTGTTCCATACTATTAAAGTCAATATTATAATTTGGGTTTATGTCATATTTATAAAGTTGTTTATCATATATTGTCATTTTTGAATATAAATCTACCATATTTAGAGTTTTCTTTTTTATCCAATATTTTTCTGTCAAGTCTGCTAAAAACAGTTGATGTATTTTGGAAATTAAACTTGCCTTTTTTTCATACAATCTAACTAAAAGGTTGATGCCAAGTTTTTTTCGTCTTATATCCATCGGCATTTCACAGCATTCAACTTGTAGATTATTTATCGGTGTACTTCTTAGGGCTCCTATACACAATCTAAGGGATTTATTAATGATTTTGTCTATTTTATTTAAATGACACTGTGATGCGTCACTGTATAATATTGATCCGTAGTCGAATATAGCTCTTATATTATTTTTAAATAACAACAAAGAAATATTTGGATCTGCTCCCCAACGTAAGTGTGATACGAATCGAAGAAGGTTTATTCCTTTTTCTGTTTTTTTAACTATATTGTCTATATGTTCTTTCCAGAGAAGCTGTCTATCCAGAGTAATACCCAAATATTTAACATAACTTTGTACAGGATAGGATATATTGTTTATTAAGATGTGATTGGGTATTTCTTTTCGTTTTCTTGTAAAAATACATAATTTGGTTTTGGAATCAGATATATTTAGTCCATGTAATTCACTCCATATTTTAATATGTTTGTCTCCTTCTTCAATGGATTTGACTGCATTTTCTATTTTAATGTTTTCTTGATAAATAACTATATCATCTGCAAATTGTAAAATTTTTGTTGAGTTTAAATTTTTTTCTATATCAGAAGTGTAAATTAAATATAACAAAGGGCTTAATATTCCTCCTTGAGGTAAACCACCCATCGCTACTCTTGGACCAAATGTGTTATTATTTACCGATATATAAATTTTTCTACAGTCATACAATTTTATTATTTTTTGACAGAAGCATTCTGGCAGACCTATTTGTATCATTTTGTTATATAGTATATTTAAATTAACGTTGTCGTATGCTGCTTCAACATCTAATAAAAGAGCGATTACTGAAGAATTTTTCGTAAACGCTAAATTTATATCTGTTACCAAATGACTCACAGCTTCCACAGTAGAATGATTTTTTCGAAATCCAAATTGTGTTTGTGATAATTTATTGTTTTTTTCTAGCCAACTTTCGAGCCTAAGTTTTATCATTCTTTCCAATGTTTTTGTTATGCAGGAGCTCAATGAAATACCTCTATAAGATTCTGCTGAATCAGGATTCCGATTTGTTTTGAGAATAGGAATCACCCGGTACTCTCTCCAGTTATCTGGAATATCTTCTGATAACCATATTTGATTAAAAAAATTTAATAGTGTTTCTTTCCCTTTTTGATGTAAATTGGCCAACATAATATAATGTACATTATCTATACCTGGAGAAGTATTTTTCTTATTCTTAAGGCTTATTTCTAATTCACAGAAACTAAATGGAATTGAAAGTGGATGCATAGAGTTTTTTCTTTCCATTACATTAATTTTTGAAAATATATTATTTGGACATAATTTTCTTAAAAACTCCTCAACCCATTCTCCTTCAGTCACTGGATTTACTTGTGGTTTAAAAATGTTTTGTAATCGTTTGGCTTGATTCCACATATCTTTAATTGGTGTATTTTTGTTTAAAGTTTTACAAAAATTTCTCCATGCATTACGCTTACTCTCTAATACAACTTTTTTGGTTTTCGCTACACATTTATTATAATTTATATAATTTTGTATATTAGACTGTAGTTTAAACTTGCGTAAAGCTAGTTTTTGTTCTTCTATTACCTTTTTACAATTGTCATTCCACCAAGTTTTTCTAAATCGTGGATTAGTCCCTGTTCTCTTCTCTGGTATACATATCTTACAATATTCGTTTAATTTATTTAAAAATTGTTGGTAATTTAAATTATTATCTATTTCCATGAAATTATCAGTGATAGAAGAGAAAAGAGACCAATCCGCTTTATTTATGTTCCATTGGAATTTTGTATTTACACATTCCGCTTTATTAACATTAATATTTGACTTAATCATAATAGCAAAATGATTTGATCCTAATGTCTCGTCCACAACATCCCAATCGAAAAAATGACTAATATTTGCTGAGCATATTGTAAGATCTATTGCAGATTTATTATTGCTATTCGGTCTACGCATCAAAGTTTCTTTACCATTATTTAAAATTACAAGATTACAGTCCTCAATAGCTTCTAACAGATTTTTTCCTATAGTATCTACAGTACTACAACCCCAAACATAATTGTGGCTATTAAAATCACCACCAATTATAAAAGGCTTCTCTAGACTATTAAAAAACTTTTTCCATTCATTTAGAGTGATTTTAAGATTTGGTTTTACGTATATTGAATAAATGTTTAACTTTTTTCCGGATTGAATTTTAATTGATATGCTATTGCACATTATGTCATTAATTTGGTGAAAAGTAGGACTGTTGTAAAATTTTATTAATTTTTTCAAAAGGATGGCTACTCCACCATATCCATCATCTCTATCATTCCTAAAGACATTATAACCAGTAAAGTTAATAAAATTACTTTTTTTTAACCAAGTTTCTGATATTAATCCTATATCTATTTTATTATCATACAAGAATTTTTCTAAATAACCCTTATTTGTTTTAACTGATCTCGCATTCCATTGAAGAAATGAAACGTTAGCCATCACGAGGTAATAATAATTGTGAAATATTGTTTTTTAATAATTCCAACGTTTTTTTATCTAAATTGTGATTAATTTGATTTAATGTTGCTGAAATAAAGTTTACTATTATTTCTCCTATATTATTTTGATTATCGTTTTGTGTTTGTGTTGTGTTAGAATAAATGGGATTATTAAAATTATAACAAGGCTGACTTTGTATTCTTGGTGTTTGCAAAATTTTTCTGCGTGCTTCCATTGTTTCTTTATCTACACTACTAGAATCAATACTACTTGATCTTTTTCGTTTAGATATTGTATATTTATTTGAAGTATTTTCTTGGTCTTTACTTACTGTTGAATAACATTTTTTATATTTATTATTAGCTTCATAATATGTTATATTTTCATTATTCATAATTTTTTTAATATATTCCTGTTTTTGTCTTTCTGTACAATCTGCTCCCTTGTCAGTAGCGCTGTGTTTTCCTTTGCACAATACACAAAGTAAATTATTCGGATTGGAACAATTAGATTTGTTGTGTTCTTCGCCACATCTTTCACACCTATCTTTTCCTCTACATTGGGCACTTATATGCCCAAATCTCAAACACTTTAAACATTGGATTATTCTGGGTGTATAATTTTCCACCTCGTATATCATTTTTTCTATTATTACATTTTTTGGTATAGACTGACCTTTAAAAGTGACAATTACGGTTCCTGTTTTTACATAATTAGTATTACCATTATCTTGAATCACTTTCCGCATAATTCTTTTTACATGTAATACTTCGAATTTAATTCCAAATCTAGGTTTAATTAATGATAATAAATCATTATCTTCTATCTCTTTATCTACCAATTTTATAACACCTTTCTTTTGAGTAAAAAACGTTGGAATATATGCCTCATACTCTTTGCTTTTAAGAATTTGAGAATCAATTAATTTATTAGCACTAGCAAAATTATTTAGTTCTACCTTGATTTTATTTCTACCAACTACTGTAATTTGTGTGATATTATTTTCAATTTCAGGAACTGCACTTAAAATCAAACGGGCCGTGCCGATCCTGTGTAATCGACCAATGTTACCGTTTTTATTTTCTATGTGTACTATATAAGGTGCATTATCTCCAAATTGATATCTATGTTTTAATCTTAAATTTATTACTTTATTTAAATTTTGCTTACCTGACTTATCTGTTTGATTTAAATTTGTCAAATTTTCATCGTTATTGCAACTAAATTTGTTACTTACCTCAATAGTACTACTTGTTTGGTTTTGTTTGTTTGTTACCTTATTATTTACTCTATTGTTATTTTTATTTAATTCCTCATATTCCATCATCCCATCTCCTTCCATTTCTACATAAAATTTACCTTTATCTGGAGGTTCGGGTGGTATACCTTCCATATTATTTGTTTTCTGAAATTTAACTTCTAGGCGCTAAATTTCACACTTTCTTACAGATCACTGGTTTAGTACTTCTTTATACTACTCGTAATACTCAAAAAGTTAAGAAAAAACCTTAAAAATTAATAATTTTTAGGAGAACTTCTAAATAAACTGCCTTTCAATTTGACGTTTATTTGACATTCAATATATAGGTTATTATTATAGATGTCCATATTACTCAAAAAATTGGGGGTTGTGTCACCAACAGGCTATTTTTTTTCCTTATTTGTCTGAACTACTAGCCCTAAGAAAAGCTAAGAATAACAAATCTCCAGACGAAGATTGTGTAGTTACTTACTGATGCAATCAAAATCGGAGCCACTTGTCTTCTTAAGAAAATATAAAACCTTTTTAACATGTGCCTTTTAGATAGTAATATACCCGACAAATGGCACAATTCTGAAGTAATTCTATTGTACAAAGAAAAAGATCCCCATGAATTAGAAAATTACAGACCTATAAGCCTTCTTGGTTACTTATACAAACTCCTTACAAGAATAGTAACGAATCGGCTTGAGAACAAACTTGATTTCTACCAGCCAATGGAGCAAGCGGGATTTCGTACCGGATTTGGAACAAATGATCACCTACAGAGCATTAAAACGGTAATAGAAAAGACTATTGAATACAATCGACCACTCGTTTTGGCTTTTGTAGATTTCCATAAAGCCTTTAACACGGTGACAACCTTAAGGAGATATGTACAATTCACAAATGCTTCTGTTTGTGTCAATTAATTAAAATTAAAATAATTTTTCTAGGACACCATGTATAAATAATTATGTAAATGTTTATATTACTGAATAGATAATTGAATAACCTTTCAAATGAGCTAGCACACGACCCCCATTCTCATTTAAAAATCTTCGATTGTGTCATCACTTCCAGATGGATGACGTCACTAGTATGATATATGTCAGAAAATCATAATTCAAAATTAAAAATCTACCTGTTAAAAGATTTTTCCTTAAATTCGCTGGCTTTCGAAATAATGAATTTATTCCAGACATTTGCAACATATTATATAAAATCAATGTCAATAGCCGTTAGCATCTACGCAATGTATAGCCAATCAAAACGTAGCTGGTTTCAACACTCAAATCTGTTAGTATTTGTAAATGTACTGTTTCTCCAAACCCTAAGGGCAGGTTGTTCGAACGCTAATCAACAATGATCACTATCAAATATTTAATTACTGTCACCAAAACTGTCAATGTCAACTTTTATTGGGTTGCTGAAAACATAATTGATTAAAATTATGAGATTAGTTAATCAATTAACATAACAATTATTAACATAATTGATTAAGTAATTTCATATTATGTTTTCAGCAACCCAAACAAAGTTGACATTGACAGTTGGTGACAGTAATTAAATATTTGATAATGATCATTGTTGATTAGCTTTCGAACAACCGGCCCTCACTGATTTCAACTCCCTGGTGTCTACACACGCTAGCATCTGTAAATATGCGTCCCGGTATAGGTATACAATGGCAATTTACCTGTCCAGCAACAATATTATTACAGCGATATTGTTAAAAATAAGGCTATAACATATTTAAAAAATCACTTAAATCCGGCGACAGGTTTAGGAAATTCTAGACATCAAAAATGACCCATTTTAAGGTGGTGCGTTAATTTCTTGGAGTATAGTCCAGGAACCAAAGCTTTTCACCTCGTAATTTTTACAGAATGGATCAATTTGCTTGAAAATTTGAGAATAAGTAGTGGATAGTCCATGGATCAAAATCTATATGATGCCGACAGGCGCTTTTACCATGGGGGTGGTTGCGACTCCATCTCGGGGGGTGGAAATTTTTTATTCTATTTTGACCGCAAAAGTTAATAAAAACATTCATTCTAAGCAAAAAATGTTCTATACATTTTTTTGATCAAATTAATAGTTTTTGGTTTATTCGCCCTCGAAAGTGTTAGTTTTATATCTAAAAAATCAATGTTTTTCGATGGCATACTCATTTACGATTCACTCAATTTTTGTCGTAGAACAAATTTTATCAAAACAATTTCTTGGGAATTGAATTACCTACAATTTCATATTTAAACATTTTTTCGTATCTCTGATGCTAATCTTTCTATTCTGAAGAAAATGGCACTTTTTACCAAATTGCAAACATTCGTTATTCGCTTTAAACTTCAGTTTTTTAAAAACTAATCATTCTAAGCCAGTCAAACTTCTAGAATCTATTAATAATACATAAATAAAGAAGAATAAATAAGTCCAATGACTAAAAACACCGCTAACTTACATTATTATGCTTCCAATTGGATTTCCCCTTTTTTTTTCAAAAAATATAATGATTTTTTACTTTTTACCGTAACTTTTTTACTTTTTATCTTAGAAAATTCGTTAAAAAAGAATTTTGTAAGTTTTTACAAGATCTATAAGGCTTTTAATATTAAATCCTTTTAAAATTCTCAGTCACAAAAAGAGGTGGCATTGAAAGGGTTGGTAAAGGTGGTTTTTGCATATTACATTAATTGTCAATAGATCACTCAAATTTTGCCGTAAAAATAATTTTGGCAAACCAAGTTCTTGAGAACTAAATAAGATACAATTTCATGTTTAAATATTTTTTCGTTTCTCTGATGCTAATCTTTCTATTCGGAAGAAAAGGGCATTTTTTTACCAAACTACAAAAACTCCTTATTCGTTTTTAACTCCATTTTTTTTAAACTAATCATTCTAAGCCGATTAAACTTCTGCACCTATTAAGAATACACAAATCAAGAAATCCAAATCAGGTCAATAACAAATTTTAATTAGGGTGGTGATCAGGGGGTTGTTTACGATCACTTTTTTGCTGAAAAAATAGGGACTGACATTCTTTTCATTATAAGTCACTTAATTTTTTTAGCTAGAGATTTTTTTTATTTCTGGAGATACATATTTTTAAATACTTTAAATTAGTTTCAACAAGTTATCCTTGAAAAATGCATAGTTTCCCCGTCCTTTGACTCTGAAACTACAATATTTAGCATTTGACGAAGAAGAGCCAACATATAATAAAGTATAGCTCGATTACTATTGGTCTTAAAGAAAATAAAAAACGGTTTTGTTTATTTTTTCAAAGGTACATTTTTGTTAAGTAAAGTTGTTTTGATAAAACCAAAACTTTTTGAGTTATTAGCAGAAAACTGATTAAGAACATTGATTTTTTCGATATAAGTAAAACTAACACTTTCGATAGCGAATAAATCGAACACTATTAATTTTATCAAAAAAATGTAGAGAACGTTTTTTGCTTATAATGAATGTTTTTACCAACTCTTGCGGTCAAAATATAATAAAAATTTCTACCCTCGAGAAGGGGTGGCAACCACCCCCATTGTAAAAGCGCCTTTTGGCATGATATAGATTTGGATCCTTGGACTATCTACTACTTATTCTCAACTTTTCAAGCAAATTGTTCCATTCTGTAAAAATTAGTATACACATAATAGAGTATATTCGAAATGTAAAAGTAATGTAAACGTAATCAGAAATGAAGGAATTTTCTTCTTGGTATGACTATTAATATTGTTATCCTATTGTTTATGTTAATATCCTTCCAATAGAAGGATTTGAATTTGACTGAAGTATGTATTCATAAAATTACGATTGTTAAACTTTTTCTGCGAAACTTTTCTGTAATTTACGTCTTTCATTATCATCTATCTCTTATTATTATCCCGGTTATTTATAGCGTTCTTCGCCTTCCGGTTCCCAGTTTACAGCTTCGTCGGTCGTTCCATTCGCCAGGATGAAGATTCTTTCCGACATTGCCTTCTGAATGCTGCCTAGCCATGATTGTTTCGGCCTTCCTTTCTTCCTTCTTTCCCTTGGCGTCCATTTTAGAATTTGTTTTGGCAGTCTGTCGTCGTCCATTCTTTCTACATGGTCATACCAGATCAGTTGTCTCCTTTGAATTTCGTCTATGATGGTTGACTTGACTCCCATTATATTTCTGATTTGGTCATTGTATTCTTTCAAGCCTTGATTTTCTAGCCGATCTTCTCCAGAAGTCCATTTCCAATGCAAGTAGGCGTTGTTCCAGGGATTTAGTAAGGTGCCATGTTTCGCCATCATCTATCTGCCATCTTTTATTCACTTCATTGAATTTGTTGTGCAATTTGTTTCATTTAATAAAATAAGTGTAGGTGAATTTGATACAACGGAGATATATCATATTATATCTATGTAAATGTGAACATAATATCGCAGTAATTATAAGAATATTTTAGTATTTAGTGACCCAAAACTAGGTTTTACAATTAAATCTTTATACTCGTACTAGTAAACATTATAAATTATAACAAAACCTACATTAGACCAGGGCGCATCTGTAAAAATATTAGTACATTTGGACGTTGAGAGGTGACTCAAATTTTTTTGCAGAAATTGCTTGAAAATAACTCAAATAATAATATTTTAGTTATCCTCCCTCTCAAAAATGTCCGGAACATTGTTTAAATATTTAAAATGTCAAAAAATGAAGGAAAAATTCCATTTTTTTCTTCGTTTTTTGATTATAACTTTAAAAGTATTCATTTTCGAGAAAAGTTGTACTGACATAAAAGTTGCGTAATTAAATTTCCTACAATATAGAATTGGTTGAAAATTTAAAAAATAGTCACCCTTGTTGAAAAATAGCAATAATTGCGAAAAAACCATACAAAAACAAGTATTCGCATTTTACGTTCTTCAACCATTTATGCTACACTTAGGACCTTCATATTTCACCCAGAAAAACTTTATGATACAGTAAAACAATACTGTAAATTTTATTAAGATCGGTTTAACAGATTTTGCAAAATAAATTTTGTAATCCAGCTTTCCCAAAAAAAATCATTTTTTCAAAATGTTACAAGGACTGAAAATAAAGGAGATAGCAAGTTGAATTTTTTTTTGCGTATATAAATGTATCGTACCTTTTATTTGCAATTTGCAAAATTAAAATCGATTAAATACCACGGCGTCAGGAATTTTTTTAAATAAACATTAATTATTGGTGCTACGCGCAGGACAGCGGATAGTTTGCTCTGATTGGGCATTCCAATAACCTTGGATAATGATTGATACATTTTAATTTTTATTACATTTCGATATAAATAAATAAATTTGTTTATTGCAAAATAAAAACACATACTCTATCTTTTGAAATAACACTTTTTTAGCAAAAACTTTCTTTGTTCATATATTTTAACTTGAGAATAAAGTTTATTATTTTTAAACATGCAATTGTTTAAACAATATTTCACAAACAATAATAAAATTAGTTTGATTTCTGTGGAATTAAAATATTAAAATACATCAAAATATAGAGTAAGAAAATAATATATTAGATAAAGATTGGAAGAAATTTTGGTGGAAATCAACATGTGTGAATCGAACACCGCTGTCCTGCGCGTAGCGCCAGAAATTAATGTTTATTTAAAAAATTTACTGACGCCGTGGTAATTAATCGATTTTAATTTTGCAAATTGCAAATGAAAGGTACAGTACACTTCTATATCCAAAAAAAATTACAACTTGCTATCTGTTATATTTTCAGTCCTGTATCATTTAAAAAAAAATTATTTTTTTTGCAAAAGCTGGATTTTAAAATTTATTTTGCAAAATCTATTAAACCGATCTTAATGTAATTTACAGTGTGATTTAACTATATCATAAAGTTTTTCTGGGTAAAATATGAAGGTCCTAAGTGTAGCGTAAATGGTTGAAAAACGTAAAATGCGAATACTTGTTTTTGTATGGTTTTTTTCGCAATTATTGCTATTTTGCAACAAGGGTGACTATTTTTTAAATTTTTAACCAATTCTGTATTGTAGGAAATTTAATCACGCAACTTTTATGTCAGTTCAACTTTTCTCGAAAATGAATACTTTTAAAGTTATAATCAAAAAACCAATAAAAAAAACGAATTTTTCCTTCATATTTTGACAGTTTGATGATTTAGACAATGTTCCGGACCATTTTAAGTGGGAGGATAACTCAAATATTATTATATGAGTTATTTTCAAGCAATTTCTGCAAAAAAAATTTGAGTCACCTCTCAACGTCCATCTCAAAACAGATGCGCCCTGGACTACATCTATTGAAAATAGTTTTCAAGATAAATCTACAACAAAAGCTATATAATTCTAC
The DNA here is from genome assembly GCF_917563875.1 of Diabrotica virgifera virgifera. Taxonomy (NCBI): domain Eukaryota; kingdom Metazoa; phylum Arthropoda; class Insecta; order Coleoptera; family Chrysomelidae; genus Diabrotica; species Diabrotica virgifera. The sequence continues at coordinate 59,223,565 of NC_065450.1, read as the reverse complement.
AAGAAACAATAGCCGATACATTTCACCCTCATGTCGACATGAATGGTGGTTTTATTTTATTTCTAAATAACGAAGGAAGGATAAACGACAGGTTGGTATTGCACCTGCTTTGGCCGCCGGCGCCGCTCGCAAGTATTCTGAGTTATTTATTTTTTACGTCAAGAAATTCCGAACCGAGCCTCGATATTAAGTTGAGTAAAATGTATGGAATTTCCTCTCTTTTGTGGCCGCTTCGTTATTTGCTGGTACCTTTCTGTTAATTTTTTTATTATTACAGGAATTAATAAAAGGCGAGGAAATGAAGCAGTAAAAGTAAAAGGCCCGAAAACTTCCAAATTTTTGCAGTTAGATGAATCTGAACACTGTGTGCATTCGATTCGTAAGAGTCTTAGGAAACTTTGTGAACAAAAATGATGACGACGAAATAAAAATTGCATTATTGAACGAGAAAAATGCATTTTCCAAAATGCATTTCGAAGTCATGAAAAGTGATAAATTTGTTATTCGGAAATAGGTAATTTACGGAAATGAATTCAATTTTGCTTCTCGGGGGTTTGCGTGACTTGCAGTCACGGATTGCAACGAACGAAATGGCAGGGATGCCCTAGCGGCAACTGCTAGCAAAAAACTAAGTTTTCAGTAGTAATTGCACAAGAGCTCTGAAATTATTGAATTTTTCCCGAGTGACACTTTGACAGTTTTAATTTCACGAGCCGAAGGCGAGTGAAATTATGTCAAAGTGTCACGAGAGCAAAAATTCTATATTAATTTCAGAGGTCGAGTGCAATTTGTTGCGAGTATTTCATGAATAAAACTGTTCAAAACCAAAATTTTATTGCAATTTATTTATGTAAGTACAAATTAGTACCATTAAACACACAGTTTTTATAAATATTTGACGATTGAAAGTCATCACTTTTATAATTTTTAAAACATTAATTGTCATTAATGTCACTGAATGTATTTTTTCGTAGCAACGAAGGGCATCTGACGTAATATACTTAACGACGGGAGATTATCAAAAATTATCGATTTAATTCAGATTTCTGTAGCTTTCTATTGGTCAGAATCTCCTATGGGATGGGAACATTCTCTGGTAACACCTCCGAGGCTTCTACAACTTGCAAGTCATAACGGATGCTGAGACTAAGGAAGATGAGGGAATTTTACAATTTATAATTATAATTTATAATTGCGCTGAGCAGATGGGACGTGAATTATAAATTGTAAAATTCCCTCATCTTCCTTAGTCTCAGCATCCGTTATGGCTTGCAAATTGTAGAAGCCTCGGAGGTGTTACCAGAGAAGGTTACCATTGTTTTCAGTGTGGTAGGATGTAGAATAACATTTTTGGATGTTGTTTTATGTACTATTAGATTGAAAACTTAGTTTTTTGCTAGCAGTTGCCGCTAGGGCATCCCTGCCATTTCGTTCGTTGCAATCCGTGACTGCACGCCGGGGTTTGTCCTAGTTAAATCAGAGAGAGCAGCATATGTGCCTCCTGATGAGAGACTAATAAGTTTCGAAACCGGTAGAGGTGCTTGCTGCACTCTCTGATTGGACTGGAATAGTGATGCGGCTGTAGTTTCGTGTTGCAACGAAATTGAAAATGGTTATTCATTTTTTTTCTATTTTATAATATTTGACATGATTTTTTTATTCGATAAATGATTTAATTTGATAAAATAAGTCTTCATGTTCAATTTGGTGCTTTCAGAATTCATGTAGGTCATAGGTAGACCTATAATCGAAGCACTAAAGCACTGAACCTCCGAAAAAAAAACGACAAGACGGATCTTAATAATTGTTTTTGCATTCGATTCGTGAATGCACCAGGAAACTTTGTGACCCCGAGCCATGATATAATATTGAAAAACTGCATACAAAAAATGCATTCTTAAAGTGCATCTCAAACAGACAATAAAAAAAATTCAGAACTCGTCAATTATTGGCGGAAATGAGTTCAATTTTGTTACTCTGGGGTTTTTGTGGTCGCTGAAAATGAATATGATGTCATAAGTGATCTCCGGGGTACCTGGTGCCCAGGGTACGTACTGTTTACCTCGTCAATAAACTTCATTAAAAAATTAGACAAAATTCATTACTGGGGGGTTTTAGGGTCACTAACGATGAATATGACATCGTAAGTGATTTACGGAGTACTTGGTGCCCATGGTACCTACTGTTTACCTCGTCTTGTGGACTTTTCGACAAAAATTTATTAAAACATTAGTCAAAAATCATTACTCAGGGGGTTTTTGGGGTCGCTAACGACGAATATGACATCGGAAGCGATCTCAGCTCAGGAATACCTGGTGCCCAGGGTACCTACTGTTTACCTCGTCTTCGGGAGTTTTCGGCAAATTCACAAAAAAATTAGTCAAAAATCATTACTCATAATCGCTGGCCTCATACGCCAGTGCACGTGGGTTCAAGCTCTGCCAAAGACAAACAATTTTTCATTTCTAAAAATAATACGAACCGTCCCACCGTGCCTCGGAGAGCACGTTAAGCCGTCGGTCCCCCTGGGCTAGTGTACATCGACACTAGTTACTTGAAACAGGGTTAAAGATGTAAATGGCGCCGGAACAATCCGAAAGGATCTCCCCGGTAAAAATGCCAGATATTATTATAGATATTTGGGGTCGTGGACGACAAATATGACATCGGAAGTGATCTCCGGGGTACCTGGCGCCCAGGGTACGTTCCTACTGTTTATCTCGTGACTAATTATTTTGACTAATTTTTAAATGAATTTGCCGAAAACTCCAGAAAACGAGGTAAACAGTAGGTACCCTGGGTACCCATAGGCGTAACCAGGGGGGGTTTTGGGGCTTATAACCCCCCATTGGGATGGACTGAAGTTTTAACCCCCCCCCCTTTCCAGTAGTTGTAACCCCCCCTTAGGATCGTCTTAGTTATGTAGGTACCAGGTATTCCGTAAATCACTTCCGATGTCATATTCGTCGTCAGCGACCCAAAAATCCCCGAGTAATGATTTTTGACTAATTTTTAATGAATTTGCCGAAAACTCCGGAAGATGAGGTACACTGGGCACCAGGGCCTAGATTCCGTGCACTGTAGATATCTACATGTCGCTTTCTATCGATATTTGAATATCAAAATATATGAATTTTTAGTTTGAATTGAATTATTTTCTAGTTTTGCTCTAGTTTATCAATTAGAGTATAACCTAGCAAAACTAGAAAATAATTCAATTAAAGCTAAAAATTCAAATATTTTGATATTCAAATATCGATAGAAAGCGACATGTAGATATCTACAGTGCACGGAATCTAGGCCCAGATATGCCGGAGATCTCTTCCGATGTAATGTATCTCTTCGTAAATTAGGGATCCTAAAAACCCCCCAAATAATGATTTTTGGCTAATTTTGTAATAACCCTTTTGTCGAAAACTCCCCAAGACGAGGTAAACAGTAGGTACCCTGGGCACCAGGTATTCCGTAGATCACTTCCGATGTCATATTCGTCGTTAGTGACCCTAAAAACCCCCGAGTAATGATTTTTGACTAATTTTTTTAATGGATTTTAATGACGAGGTAAACAGTACGTACTCTGGGCACCAGGTACTCCGGAGACGTCATATTCGTTTTCAGCGACCCCGAAAACCTCAAAATAACAAAATTGAACTCATTTCCGCCGATAATTGTTAACAAATTTGCATGTTGCCAGGACCAAAAGGTGGTCAAAAATTTTTTAAACGTTTTTTTTTTTGTTTTTTTCCTAAAATTATTTTTTTTGCATGAACAAAAGTTGTTTTAGGTTTTTTGGATCATTCCAAACAGAAAAGGTCTTTAGTGACTTTTCTCTAAAAATGATAGTTTTTGACATATAAGCGATTAAAAATTGAAAAATTGCGAAATGGGCCATTTTTAACCCTCAAAAACTAGGTGAAAAACTGAAAATTTGAATATTGCCAAGGTAGGTAGATATTCTTTAAACATCAATTGATGAAATCCCGAAGAGTTTTTTGCAATACAATATTCAAAACTCCTTTGCTTTTTAATTGCTAATCAAGCGTGCGCGACACTATTTTCCACCGACAGTATGGTGCAAATGAAAGGAATAAATTCGTTATTTCGTAAACCGGCGACTTTGATGAAAAATCCCGAAACAGGTCGATTTTTATTTTTAAGTTATGATATTGTGGCATAAATGGTATACTAGTGACGTCATCCGTCTGGGCGTGATGACGTAATCGATGATTTTTTTAAATGAGAATAGGGATCGTGTGGTAGCTCATTTGAAGGGTTCTTCAATTTTCTATTCAATAATGTAAACATTTACATAATTATCTATACAGTGTGTCCTTCTACTTCTTTTTTTGTCAAATAATTTAATTTAATAAAAATTTTTTGGACGCCCTGTATAAATAATTATGTAAGTGTTTATATTACTGAATAGAGAATTGAAGAACCTTTCAAATGAGCTAGCACACGACCCCTATTCTCATTTAAAAAAATCATCGATTACGTCATCACGTCCAGATGGATGACGTCACTAGTATACCATATATGCCACAAAATCATAACTTAAAATAAAAATCGATAGGTTTCGGGATTTTTCCTTAAAGTCCGCCGGTTTACGAAATAACGAACTTATTCCTTTCATTTGCACCATACTGCCGGTGGAAAATAGTGTCGCGCACGCTTGATTAGCAATTAAAAAACAAAGGAGTTTTGAATATTGTATTGCAAAAATCTCTTCGGAATCTCATCAATCGATGTTTAAAGAATATCTACCTACCTTGGTAACATTCAAATTTTGAGTTTTTCACCTAGTTTTTGAGGGTTAAAAATGGCCGATTTCGCAATTTTTCAATTTTTAATCGCTTATATGTCAAAAACTATTATTTTTAGAGAAAAGTCACTAAAGAGCTTTTCTGTTTGGAATGATCCAAAAAACCTAAAAAAACTTTGTTCCATCCAAAAAAAAATAATTTTAGGAAAAAAACAAAAAAAAAACGTTTAAAAAATTTTTGACCACCTTTTGGTCCTGGCAACATGCAAATTTGTTAACAGGAGTCCTTTTTGAGTAAGATTGTGCAAAAAATCTGAATTAGAATATTTTTCCTAGCGGATGCTAGGAAAAATATTTGGTTTTCTGGACTATTAAGAATGCATTTCATTTTTAGTATGCAGTTTTTCAATAAATATTATATCATGGCTCGGGGTCACAAAGTTTCCTGGCGCATTCACAAATCGAATGCAAAAAGAACAGAGCCTATTTTACTTCATATCAGGCCCGAGGCAGTACACAATTTTCGGGCCCCTAAATATTATTTAATAATAATAATAATAACTTTTTTAAATGTTATTAATTATTATAGAAATATAGTTGTACAAGAAAATAAAATTTTTATTAACAATAAATAAAATTTACATTTAAACAATTAAACATCGTTTAAGGGGATAGGCGCAAACTTTCGGCTTCAATACTATTTAAATGCATTCGTTTTTTTCGAAGCCTGAGAAAACTAACAAGTATTTTTGAAAAATTTAAACGCAGAATGAAAGATTACTGAAATCTTCGATAATGTTTATTTTAATAAGTTACAGGGGTGAAAGAAAGGAAAATTGAGTGTGATTTTTAATTTTAAATACGGTCGAACCCGCTTATTCGAATATCTGTTTTTAGAATATCCCGCTTTAAGGAATAGAAATTTGAGGTACCGAAAAGTTTCTGCTATCCACGCACGAATGATCGTTTATTAGAATATCCCGTTTTATATTATTAAAATTATATTGTTAAAATATTACATTACATCTACAGATGCATATTAAATGTGACACGATGTCCATGGTCGTCGTCCACATGTTTACAATAAATGTTAAGAAACCCATTGTTCCCATAAACTACAAGCGCTAAAAGAAGTTCAGCAATTTTCTCAATCTACTTTTCAAAATACACAATAGTGTCACTTGCTTTTTGAGGATTCGAAAAAATAAATGCATTTAAAGAGCATTGAAGCCGAAAGTTTGCGCCTATCCACTTAATTATAACTCTTAAGGTTATCATTTATTATTGCCTGTTCGTAAAATGAAAGAATTTTGAAAATTTGTTTTGTTATTGTAATAAACATGTTTTGTTTGGTGATCTTTCCGGGCCCCATTCAAATACGGGCCCGAGGCAGGTGCCTCACGGGCCTAGTGGTAAAGGTAAAATAGGCCCTGAAAAAGAATTATTAAGATCCGTCTTGACGTTTTTTTTTTCGGAAGTAAGGCCGATTTTAGTGCTTCATTGCTTCGCCTACTCATAGTTTACGCATAATAACGTTGTAGAGAAAAGCTTTCTGGGATAAACAATTTCAGTTTTGCAATAACTTTAAAGTGAAATTTCTTGAAATTTTTATAGCTAAATAATATTTGTGATATTGTCCCTATTATCACGCGAAATTAAAATTTTTTTGTGGCCTAAAAAAATATTAATTATTTTCAAAAAATCTATTTTGAAGCTATTTTTGCAATAATTGGGCAACATATTGCCAAAAATAACTTTTCAAACTCTCATTTTGAAGGATTTTCTAGGATTTTTCAGTAAGATTTTGTCACTTTTCCATATAATTTATTGGTCTTTACCTTTAGTAATTAAAATCAAACAGCTATATTAGATTGTTTATATATTGTTTATAAATAAAAAATGACGTTTGACCTTTTACATATTTTGTTTATTGCAAATTGTTATCACCAAATTTATCAAAAGCAGTTGTTAAATGTAAGTATCAAAAGTGTCACGAAAAAGACTTTTTATTTGCTAATTTCTCCGGTCTAATAACATCATTTACAATTAATTTTTAATAAACAGGGTGCTAAAATTCGTGTAAAATTGAATAATTATAATGACTTACCTATATAATTATTAATTCAAAAATTTTCATATCACTTGTCCGATTATTACTTGTTTACCAACTTGTTGATTGCTTCATAATTATGTTGTTTCGTAGAAATTTCTACCTTGTACGATCGTTTCAATGTCACTTATTCCGCGCGTCGCGCCGTACCATTACCTGTCGGGTATACACGGTAAACTAACCAAAGCCAACTTTACTTTTGTATTCGTTTGTATCCGTTGTGTTGATGTTTTGTTCCATGCCATGTGCTCAGAGACCTTGTCCATTCGGAAATTACAGAGACTCGAAGAAGTGTATGCTATACTGTGGTTCAACTAAAACACAAGCAAGTTTTACAAGAGTAAAAAATTACACTTCTCTAAGAAATTAACCTAATCGAAGAGATAATTAAATTAACCCTAAGAAATTAATTCCTTAAAAATCGGTAATTGTTGATGTCTCGAATTTCCTAAACCTGCTGTGCGATTTAAGTGATTTTTTTAATAATACATTCTTTCACGGTTTTTGCTGTAAATTTTAAAGAACCGCTTGGATTGACATGAAATTTGGCATACGCATAGCTACATGTCAAAGAAAAAAAGTGATGTGCCGATGTGTGCTTTTGCCCTGGGGGTGACTTTCACCCCCTCTTGTGGGTGAAAAAATATATGTCCAAAATAAAACCGGATATGGGTAAACTGACTAATTTTAAGTAACTTTTGTTCTATAGAGTTTTTTCGCCAAGTCAACACTTTCGAGTTATTTGCGAGTGAATATGTTCATTTTTCAACAAAATAACCACGTTTTTAGACGGTTTTTCGCAAATAACTCAAAAAGTAAGTATTATGTCGAAAAATATATTCTTAGCAAAAATATATCCTGTCAAAAAGTTAAAAAAATGGTGTACGCTTGAGGTCTCTGGACCTCGTAGAACCAGAGTTATAGCCAATGAAAAATAGGTTCATATTCGCCAAATTTCAAATGGAATATTTCAACGTGAAATATTCAAAAAAGAAGCACTTTTTTGGGAAAACCCATTATAACTTTTTTAAAGTTTTTATAAAAGGCATTATTTCTGTTTTTAAAACAAGTTTCTAGCATCAAATGTAAGCAAGTTGCGCTCAAAATAAAGTTGGTCCCTTTTGTTTTGGCAAAAAAAATCTGGAAGATCACCCCCTTAATTAGCAACTTAAATGTAATTAATCGTTACCGCTTCACAAGTTATTTCACTTATGTTGTGTTGATATGATATAATATGTAAGTATATAATAATATATATAATATGTAAGTATATACATATATACGTATATATGTATATAATATGTAAGTTTTATCGATTCAAAGTGCTTATTTTTGAACAAAATTTGGTTTTTAAATAAAATTTTGAAAATTTTGAATTTTGAAAAAAAAGGTTTTTTCAAAATAACTTAAAAATTATTGTTAGAGATACCAAAAATCTCAAAAACAAATAAAGTCAGCATTGCTTTTCTGAATATCTTGTATTTTTTTGTTTTTCTGTAAGACAAAAATTGATTAAAATTTGGTGTTTCTAAATTTGCATACATTCATGATCAGTGACTCATTCAAGCCCTTTTAACTACAGCCCTTTCAAAAATAAGGAGTTTAACCCGATGAAACTTACTGATTATATAAACAATATATACACAAGTAAAGAAACTTGTGAAATGGTCACGATTAAGTTCATTTGAGATAAGTACTAATTAAGAGGTGATTTTCCCCATTTTTTACGAAAAAAAAAGGGACTAACTTTATTTTGCGCATAACTTGTTTACTTTTAATGCTAGAATTTTTTTATAAAACAAAAATGAAGCTTTTTTAAAAAACAGTTTAAATAAATTGTAATACGTTTTCCCCAAAAAGTGCTTTATTTTTTGTTATTTCACGTTAAAGTATTCCATTTGGAATTTGAGGAATCTACTTTTTTTTTATCTACTTTTCATTAGCTATAACTCTGCTTCTACTAGGTATAGAGACCTAATATATTCACCATTTTTTTTATCTTTTACAGGCTATATTTTTGCTAAGGATGTATTTTTCGACATAATACTTACTTTTTGAGATATTTGCGTAAAACCGTCTAAAAATGTGGTTGTTTTGTTGAAAAATGAACATATTCACTCGCAAATAACTCGAAAAGTATTGGCTTAATGATAAAACTCTTTAGAACAAAAGTTACTTAAAATTAGTCAGTTTATCCATTTCCGGACTTACTTTGTACGTATATTTTTTCACCCCCGAGAAGGGGAGAAATCCACCCCCAGGGCAAAAGCACACATCGGCACAATATCACTTTTTTTCTTTGACTTGTTAACTATGTGTATGCCAAATTTCATGTCAATCCAAGCGGTCCTTTAAAATTTAGAGGTGTTACAATATTTTACCGTTAAAGAACGTACTATAATATGTTGTAGCCTTATTGTTTAACAATATCGATGTACCTACCTAATAATAGGTATTGTTGCCAGACAGGACCATATTTCAATTTTAATAGTGGGATTACTTATTCTGTTTTAGATTCACTGATGATGGACTGATATGTCCTAAAACGTTCTGAATTGGACACATTTTATTCAATCCATTGGGATTTTTAAAATTTTAATAAATACACCAATTATGTACATAGAAGTGGTTTTTACTTCATGTTAGAGTTTTTTTGAATTAATTAGTTTTCAAATAAGTACATTTACCAGAAATAGTCGTAACGTAATTGTGGTAACCATAGTTGTGCTTAGAGTTTTATTTGTCAACTTGACAGTATTTAACTCGTTATTTACATTTAATAGGCTCTAGAGCGTTATTTTTCAATAACACGTCCTTGGACGTTATATCGTACTTAATAGACTTCGAAATAATGTCATTATTTGTCAAATACGCATATGTGCGGTAGACAATATAAATACCTGGTGCGGGAGCACGCCAAATAGAATTCTATTTTAGTGACGTCAGGTTGCCTAGCAACCGTCGATTCTCCCATTATGAAATTCTATTTTGTGACGTCAGCAAAATAGAATTCTATTTGGCGTGCGCTGGGCCCTGGGTAAAGAACAAAAACAGTGCCGGATTTACCACTAGGCCGACTAGGCCGTGGCCTAGGGCCGCAAGCAAAAGGGGGCCGCAGCCTTTTGTAAAAAAGAACGTTTTTTGTAAAAAAATTGAATTTCTTATTCTCCAAAATTAATTACTAATTACGTCTACTGTAAACTGAGTACATTAGTTTTGTATATAAACAATACAATCTAATTAAAATAAGCAACGTTCATATTAAAAATAAATATTAACGCTTGCCAGCGTATAGGAGGCTACAGATTGCAGTGGCTGTACTTTTAATAAGTTTGTATTAAAATTCATTTGATATGACCCTGTAGTGAAATTAAAATAAACCTTATGTATTATTATGAAATGTGCTTTATGCTTTAATTACATAATCGTGAAGTTATCGGGTGGCGCTCGGGGTAATTTAGCCTAAATCCGGCACTGAACAGAAAAGAAGAGTGGAATGAGCACATAAGCAGGATGTCTGAATCAAGGATAGTAAGAATAGACAGGGACAAGTCACCGTTAGGCAGGAGAAGTATAGGACGCCCAAGGAAAAGATGGAACGACAACTTAGGGGCAGAATGAAAGGCACCGTTGAAGAAAAACAGGCAGTACTGCCTATATAAAAGAAGAAGAAGAAGAAGAAGAAGAAGAAGATTTGTCAAATAGTAGACCAGTCGGACATTAATAAAATTTATGAGTACACTAATGAAAATTACTCAGCAAGAATAATCCAGTAAAGGAAGGAAAAGAGGCTATATTAAATTTTTATTATTAGTTATGTAAATCTAACGAAGTCAGCAAATTTTTCCGAAATTTATAATTTTTTGTTGAAAAGATAACATTGGAAATATATTACCACAAAAATTATACCTAAGTAATTAAACCTAGTACAGCCTAAAATATCTATGCAAAGTTTTTCTTTAAATAAAAAAAAATTAAGGGTTGAAAAAAATAAAATTTTCAGTGGTCTATCAATCGGACGCTGCCCTATAATGGGTTATTGCGGGTGAGGTTATTGAATATTCTCTGATTATAGTTTCCCAGAAAATACTTATTTATTTATTTATTTTAAGAATCTGATCCCTTTTGAACACTTGAAAATTTTGTGGACATTAATCATTAAAAATAATCTAAAGTTAAATATTAAACTAATAATAATTATACATATTTGAAGTTCTTGTTGACAAAGTAAATAATTATGATAATATTATCAGCAAACTATTAACTTTACAGCTACTACCTACTACGTATAATTATTTAGGTTATTTCCGTATTTATTGCTTTAATTTATCTATTATTTATCATTTAAAACATCTTGACAGAGGGTAAATATTTAATGATAAAATATCTATAAATTTATAAATACGTACCAAAATCAAATTACCAGTAATATAAACTTTGTTTAATAATTTCTTATAATTCAAAATATTAAAAAATAAGATCTTCGGTATTTAAATAGAGCAACTAAAAATATAGTGCAGTAACTGAAGGTTTTCACCTCCGATTTCGTTGAACCTTCATCGATTTTCATGAAAATTGGTGAGTAGTTAGAGGATACCTCAAGGCACAAAGGTAACATGATGCCAACTTGCGCTTTTACCCTGGGGGTTGATGCCACTTCTTCCCAGGCCAGGGGGTGAAAAGTATTTTATTAAAAATAATACCACTAATCGATAGAGGGATACATGGTAAGCCAAATTTGTTATATAAAGTTATTCATATAAATCAATACTTTTTGAGTTATTAAACATCAAAGATTTTATTTTTTCGTAAAAAAAATGCATGTTTTAAAGCTGTTTTTCACGTATAGTTCAAAAACTGAATATTGAAAATTGAATAAAATAAAAAAATTAATATACTCCTCACTTAAAGAACTAAACTAATGTTAATTCAAAGTGAGTTATGGGTAATTGAATGTATATTTTTTTCGACGAGTACTCAAATCTAAGTATTCAATCTTCAATAACGGGAAACTATGCATTTTATAAAATATAACTGCTAAACACTTGGCAAGGTACTTCGGAATACCTATCAAATGAGCTCCAGAAGAAGTTAATAGTTTTAAAATTACGCAGGGAATGATGAAAATAAGAGAACCCTTTCGAATTTTTTAGGAAAAAGTGAAAAATAAAACATACGCCATTTCCACAAAAATTAAAATTTATAGTAATCCTTACTATGATTTCTTTATACAGTAAAACCTCGATATAACGGACCTCTATTTAACGGACTTCGGATATAACGGACCAAAAATTCAGTCAAATGTAAAAAAATTAAAAATGTCCTGTTAATATTATACATACTTAACCTGCCCATACCAAGATACATTGCATAACAACGATGTCCCCGTGGATCCCAAACGCTATATTTTACAAAGAATTTCAATAAACTTTTTATTATAGCATAATGAGGACACATTTCTAAATAGTCTGTTTTATTTTAAACCTATTTTTATATAACGGACTTTCGGCTTTAACGGACACCCCGTTCCCCCAATTAGCCCGTTTTCTGTATTAGCATAAGTAATGATTTCAACAATTTTGACCGGTTTAGAATGCATATTTTTAAAGAAATGGTATAATTTAAAAAAATCAGAATTTTTAAAATTATAGTAATTTTCATTTTCTTTTGATAATAACTAAAAAAATACTCAATATGCGTAAAAAATGATATATAACCAAATTTTAGTTTTTTCTGTATTGAATATTTTACCAGTTTTACTATTTCCGTAGTGTAAAAATAACCGAGATAGAAACGTTTAAAGCTTAAATTTTGCTGTGAGAACCATGTAACCGGGGCCATTTAACCTTTTATTTTTAAAAAAGTAAAGGGTTCTAAAGATTAAATTTAACGCGGTTTAATAGCCCTTGGAATTAACTTTCAAATAGCTTTTAGGTGAACCTGATATCGTAAAAATTAACGAAGTTATTTAAAAAAACAATAACATTTTTTGGAAAAATTTTTAAAAGATAAATTGTGGAAAAATTTGTAAAAGATAAATTTTGAAAAATTTTTGGAGCATAAATTTTAATGCAATCAATTGTTCGGGGGCTTAGTTGATAGATATTTCTAAGTACTTTGACAAAAATCTATATACATAAAAGAAAGTCGAGGTTATGTTAGTTACACCATTTATAACTCGAGAACGACTAAACAGATTTTTATGAAATTTTACACGTATATTCGAGCGGACTGGGAATAGGATAATATGGAGTTTCATACCCGTACGTCATAAGGGGGGTTGCCCCCCTGATATATTTTTTTAATTTTTGGAAAAACCGTTTTTTACTATTTTTATGAGATGTAGAAGCAAAAGATACATACAATCCTAAATTTTCAATTTTCTATCTCAGACCGGTATTTTTTAATAGCCATTTAAATATTTTACATCTATATAAAAATTCTCCGGTCGCAGTGTTTGTTACCATACTCCTCCGAAACGACTTGATCGATTTTTATGAAATTTTGCAGGTATATTCGACTGAACTGTGAGTAGGCTGCTGTCTATATTTCATACCCGTACGTCATTAGGGGGTTGCCCATGACGCCGTAACTCTCACAATAATGACGTGAAAAATATGAAATTAAGTAGGTAGACTCCTTGCTGTATTCCGAGCAGAACTGTCTAAAATTTTTTCTCTAGCACAATCGGTGTCCGAAATACAATATCTCAAGCCGTAGCAATATTCTGAGGACAGAAGAAGAACGAGCGACAAATTTAATAGAAGAGAAGTGGAACAGTTTAACTTTGGGACTCGAATTGGGCAAAATATGAATTTTTTAATTTTGCGAAATTTTCAAAAAATATCTCTAAACGGAACCGTAAGCAGGAGAAAAATTCTGAGCACACGAAAAGAACAAGCAGCAAATTATAAAATTTTATTTAATTTGAATTCATTTTGTTTAATTTTATTTAATTTAAGTATTTTGTTTATTTTCATTTATTTTATTTTATTTTATTTTATTAAATTTTATTTATTTTTATTAGACTATATATTCTTTTATTTAATTTTATTCAGTTTTATTTATTTTTATTTACGTTTATTCAATTTCATTTAATTTTAATTTACTTCATTTACTTTTTTATTTAATTTTAATTGAATTTAATTTTATTTAATCAACACCTATAGACTTGGAATCTCCCCGAATCCAATCATAAATAGAGGGTTGTTTTGAATCAGGATATGATAAAGCTGTTATATTCATTATAAGATAAACAAATTTAAGATTGTAACTGTTGCACTACAAATTTTATTTTGTTACTTCTAACTAAACTTTATTATTTTAACATCATGTGTAATTAATTAAAAACAATAATAAAACCTCATTCACATCGAGCATTTTTTGTTTATTAATTACGAATTCCTTTTGTTTATTTTAAGTTTATTGTATACAAAAGTTTGTTTTTATCTTTTGAGGCAGTACGAAGTGTGCCGGGTCAGCTAGTGTTTAATAAGTTTATGTTATAAAATGCATCATTTTCCCGATATTTAAGCTTGAATACTTAGATTTGGGTATTCGCCGAAAAAAATATACATTCAAGTACCTATAACTTACTTTTAGTTAACACTAAAAGGTTTTTCTAGTAAGGAGTTTACTTCATTTTTTATTAGCTTCAATTTTGGTAATAATAATTTTTTGTTAAAACTTATAGTTTTTGAGTTATTTAACAAAAATCGATTAAAAACATGCATTTTTCTCACGAAAAATTAAAATCTTTGATCGTTAATAACTCAGAAAGTTTTGATTTATTTTAATAACTTTATACCGAATGTCCACTTATAGAGTGAGTTTTATGTATGGAAACCCTCAATTATCTCGGAAACAGCTTGCACAATTTTTATAGATTTTGGTGAGTAAAGGTTTTCTGAGGCGGCCGATATTATAGTGGCAATTACATTGTTGTCAGATTTTCCGTTTTTCTGAAAATCTAATGAACTTTCTTATTTCAAACGGAACACCCTGTATATTTTTTGCGTTTTTTAAGAAATTCTAATTATTTTTCATGTTATATTCCCAATACCCAAAAGCCATAATTTCGGAGTTATTGCTACATTTATTTAAAAACAAATTTTAAACAAATTATAAAAATCAATTTTTTGGGCTCAGATAAATACTACTTTAGGTTTTTTGGATCATTGGAAACAAAAAAGATCTTTTGTAATTTTTCTATAAAATTAATCGTTAAAGTTATAAACAATTTAAAATTGAATAAAATCGAATAATGACGATTTTCAAGTTTCAAAAACACAAATAAAAAATATAATTTTAGAAATTACGAAATACGTAAATTCAACCTCAACTCTTTTTCTAGGAGCTTGCCATAAGAGTTTTTGGCACATTTTGTTCTAAAACATAGCTTTTTAATTTGTTAATAAAGCGCATATGAGAGGCCGGGCCGGGCCGAGCGAGTATTAACAACTAAAAAAAAATATTTTTATATAAAACAAGTTCAAATTACTTATCGGTATCTGATGAAATAAGGCTTGAACTTGAATTTGGGTACTACGCAGTTTCAAAAACTAATAATTTTTATTTATGTTTTTGAACCTTGAAAATTGTCATTATTCGATTTTTTTCAGTTTTAAATTGCTTATAACTTGGAAACGATAAATTTTATAAAAAAAATACAGAAGATCTTTTTTGTTCCCAATAATCCAAAGAACCTAAAATAATATTTACCCGAGCCGAAAAAATTGATGTTTATAATTATTTGTTTAAATTGTTTTTTTAATAAATGTAGCAATAACTCTGAAATTATAGCATTTAGGTATAGAAAATATAACATGAAAAATAATCAGTATTTCTTTAGAACTTCAAAACGCAAAAAATATATAGGGTGTTCTATTTGAAATAAGAAAGTTCCTTAGATTTCCAGAAAAACGGAAAATCTGACAACAATGTAATTGTCACTATAATATCGGCAGCCTCAGAAAACCCTTACCCACCAAAATCTATAAAAATCGTGCAAACCGGTTCCGAGATAATTGAGTGTTTCCATACATAAAACTCACTCTGTATAATATTCCTCATTTTAACTGCCTATATAACTTATAAACGGCTCTAGATACAAATATACGGTTTTCGCTGAAATGTTTTATTTTAGTAAAAGTTTTGTCTGAATGGATTGAGTTTTTGAAAAAAAAATGGCGGATTTTTTAAAAAAACTTTGTTGACTTTTTTTAATGGAACACCCAGTATATTTTTTTGAAAATTGAAAGGACGGTCAATCACCAATCCAACGATATAAAGTTATTTAAAATCAGTTGTCAAATGACTGAGTAATTAATTTTTAAAATGAGATGTGCAACATGTATAGATGTTGCACATATTAACATAGCTAAATAACATAATATATATATATATATATATATATATATATATATATATATATATATATATATATATATATATATATATATATATAACTATTAAGCAAATTGATATTATGTTGTGTGATTTCGACATTGCATCTCTCATTTTAAAAATTAATTGCTCATCATTTGACCACCGATTTTAAAAAACTTTATATCGCTGGATAGGTAAATGACCGTTCTTTCAATTTACAAAAAAATATACTGAGTGTTTCAATAAAAAAAGTCAACAACGTTTGTTGTTCTGAAGCTATTTCATTGTGGTATTTTTATGATTAACTATTTATATGGGAAATAAGCCAAAATTAAATTGAAAAAAATAATTTTATTAACGTTTCGACGCCCAAATCGGGTGTCGTTGTCAAAATACAAAATACTACTAAATTAAACAAAAATGTTTTTTTTTTGTTTAATTTTTGTTTTTAAATATTTAATCAACAATGTTTTTTTTTCAAAAATCCGCAATTTTTTATTTAAAAGCTATATAAAAAATTCAATCGGTTCATACAAAACTTTTACTAAAATAAAACATTTCGGCGAAAACCGCATATTTCTATCTTGAGTCGTTTAGAAGTTATAGGTAGTTAAAATGGGGGAAAATATAAGTGGACACCCGGTATAACAAATTTTACTTAGAATTTGTCCCTCTATCGAAGTATGGGGTTATTCTTAAGAAAATAATTTTCACCCCCGAGAAGGGGTGGCATCCACACCCAGGGTAAAAGCTCAAATTGGCACCATGTTACCTTTGTTCCTTCAGACATCCTCTAATCACTCACCAATTTTCAAGCAAATCGATGAAGGTTCAACGAAATCGGAGGTAATAGCCCATATCCACCTTCAGTGACTGCACTAGTAGTGGCATACATACGATGAGCTTGTTTACTCCGTCTTCATTATGGTATTTGTATGTTTCTCCAAAAACATATTTCTTGAGCATGTTCACCCCTGTTGCTCTTAAGGTATAGTTCGAGGCCACATTCTGGCTAATTTGTCGTTGTTTTATCAACACATATGCATAGTCCTAATAGGAACATATAGACTAGGACTAGGGCATTTAGCACTAAAAACACTAAATAAAGCACCTAGAGACTTACAATTTTTGCAGTGTGTTTAGGATGATGTCAGGGAAAAAGTCTACTATAGAAAAGTGGGTGGAAATCCATAATGTTATATCCAAGCGCATAAAATGCATCCAAAATGCATGAACATCAATAAGCATATTAAGGGCCATATTTTATTACTCGGGGAATTTTGGGGTCGCTTAACACGACTACGCCATCAGAACCGACCTCCGGAGCACCTGATGCCCAGAACCATTGCTAAGGCACGTCATCTGGGGGTTCAAGGGTTATCGGCACTAAATTGATACAAACAGGTTACTTGGAGGTCTTTTCAGTCGCTGAATACGAATAAACCATCAGAACCGACCCCCGGAGCACATATTTCCCACTGGCACTGCTAAGTCACGTCATTTTCTGGAGCTTGGAAGGTATTCGACATTACATTGATACAAATAGGTTACTTATGAGGATTTGGGGTTGCTAGAAACAAATATGCTATCAGAACTGACACCTGAAGCACCTGGTGTCTATGTCACGTCATCTGGAGTCCCGAGCGAGATCGGCACTAAATTGATGCAGATTACATGAGAAGTTCTAGAGGTTACTGAACACTTATAAGCTATCGGAACTGAATCCCATTTCCGTACCTGATACCCACGGCCACTACTAAGGCATGTTATATTCTGGAGTTTGGAGGGTTTTTGTCCACCAAATGTAACGAAGGGTCGGTCCTGATGGCGTATTCTTATTCATCGACTCCAAAAACCCCGAGTACCTATTCGGTTTACATCAAATTAAGTGCCGAAAACACTCGAAACTTTAGATGACGTGCCTTCACTGCTAAGTGAAGCTGGGCACCAGGTGCTCCGGTGGTCGGTTTTAATGGTGTATTCTTCTTTAGAGTGACAAAATCTGGCCCTTAATACACTTATTTTGACATGTTTATGCACTTTTGCGAACATATACAATAATATACAACAATGACCGTCCGACTACACAAAGATACCAAATCTATAAAAATCAAAAGAGGAATTAGACAGGGAGACACGTTATCTCCCAAACTCTTTACGGCAGTACTTGAACATGCTTTCAAAAAATTGGAGTTGGACGCCAAAGGAATAAATTTCGACGGTTAAAGGCTCTCCCACCTACGATTCGCAGACGACATAGTTCTTATAACAGACAACTTAAAAGAGATTAGAACTATGCTTACTGAGTTAGATGCCGCCTGTAAAAAAGTTGGTTTAAACATAAATTTTGGAAAGACACAATACATGGCAAACCTGGTACCAAGCGAAAATCCAAAAGTCGACGTCAACGAAATAGCATTGGTCCATAAATATAAATACTTTGACATCTTCAAGAACAACTTGCCAAATTATTTGAAAAGGAAGACGTTCAACCAATGTGTGCTTCCAGTCATTACTTACGGCACCGAAACATTATCGTTAACCCAGGCCACAGCAACGAAACTTAGAGTGGCCCAAAGGAGAATGGAACGGTCACTACTTGGACTGACTCAGAGACAGGGTCAGAAACTAAGAAATCAGAAGAAGGACAGGCGTCACAGATAGCGAGTCATAGAGCGAGTAGCATGGCTGAAGTGAAATTGGGCGGGCCATGTAGCCAGAATGAAGGACGGGAGGTGGATCCAAAAAATTACAGTGTGGAGACCAAGAGAAGACAGAAGAAGTAGAGGTAGGCCACACTTCTACACAATGGACAGACGACGTCAAAAGGATTGCTGAGAATTGGTTGCAGAAAGCCCAAGACCGACAAAACTGGAAGAAATTAGGGGAGGCCTATGTTCAACTTTGGATGCAGAAGGCTGGATGATGATGATGCACTTTTGGATGCCTCTTATGCACTTTAAAATTTAACTATGCATTTCCACCCATTCTTGTATAGTAGAATTTTTCCTGACATCATCCTGACCACAATGCAATAAGTTTTAAGTCACAGTGGCCCACCCAGGGGGTTTGGGTGGTTATCCCCTCCTGGGCACATGAAAACTATATAAAGGATTGTATGAAAATGTAATTTATCTTTCATAAACAATACAAAAAAAAATTGCTTGACCATCCCCCCCCCAGAGGAAAATTCTAGGTGCGCTACTATCAAGTTACTATATTCTATTACTCAGGGGCGTGCGGTCCATGGAAGCAAGGGAAGCATTGCTTCCCTAGGTTTCCATAGTAGTTTGTAACTGAGATTATTAAAAAATTGTACAAATACATCAGCAGGATTTAAGGTTGCATACGACAAAATAATTATATAGTAGGAGCAGCAAGCAACCAGAAAAGACAAACGTATTTTACTCTATTTTTGTCATACCATACAGTATTACTGTACAGTATTTCATCGCTTTGTTATTTAATAACAAAGCGATGAAATACTGGTAAGCAGCGCTGCATGCCGTTTCTAGCTTTCCTTGCAATACGCGGACCGGCGGACTCATGATCGTCTTTTTGCGGTGGTATTTGGAGTTGTACGTCGGCATAATAATCTGATTTTAAATTTGCTTCTCCCCAGCCGACCCCCAGCCTAGGTAAAAAATTGTTAGCCCAGCCTATGTTAAATTTCGGGCATATCTATCCTATATGTATAAGGGTGATTCCATTTCAAATCACTCAATTTTGGAGCAAAAAAAATTTTGGATCTCCGATTTGTCTGAAAATTGGTATATAGCTTCTGCGTGACGTAAAAATAAGATATTTAAGGTCAAAAAATCTTCTTCTTTTTTTCTCAAAATGTTATTTTATGCGATTTTACAGTGATTTGGTGTTTATTTAAACATTATTTGAATTTTCTATTGTGAAGTATCAATGGAAAACATAATATTTTCATAAAAAGGACTAAAAAGTGTCATTATATGGCATTATAACAAGTTACTTTGATTCAAAACAAGTTTTTGGTCAAATTTTATAGTGTAGAAAACGTTAAAATACCATTTTTTACATTTTTCTCCATTCCCAAAATACATCATAATCCATTTGGCTGAAAATTTTCCCACAGATAGCCAAAACATAGAACTTTAAGTGGTGAGAAGGATTTGAATTATATTATAATACCAAAAACGTTACATGTAATATCATAGTCAAAAATATAGGCGTCTACTGTAAGTAAAATTTACTCGAAAATATCGACCTCACGACAAAAATTGTTAAAAAGAAATTGTAACAGTTGTAAATACGATTTATTTGGAATAATTTCAGTTCCTACCATTTTTGTCGAAAAGCTAAAAATGGCGAAGATATTGAGCAAAACAAGTTCTCCTTTAAAATCAAGATGGCGACTAACATAACTTAGGAATTCATTCGTGATTTTAAATTTAGCCTACTATTGACTCCCCTAAAGACTAGAAAAATAAAATTTTGGGCAGCTCGGCATGCAAGGTCAAATGCTATCCCGACTGGACTAATATACTTTTGAGTCTGATATTACTGCATGTAACTTTTTTGGTATTGTAATATAATTCAAATCCTTCTAACCACTTAAAGTCCTATGTTTTGGCTATCTGTGGGCTAATTTTCAGCCAAATCGATGATGATATATTTTGGGAATGAGGGAAAATGTAAAAAACGGTATTTTAACGTTTTCTACAGTATAAAATTTGATCAAAAACTTGTTTTGAATCAAAATAACTTGTTATAATGCCATATAATGACATTTTTAAGTCCCTTCTATTAAAATATTACGTTTTTCATTGATACTTTACGATAGAAAATGCAAATTTGTTTAAATAAACACCAAATCACTGTAAAATCGCATAAAATAACATTTTGAGAAAAAAAAGAAGAAGAAGATTTTTTGACCTTAAATATCTTATCTTTACGTCCCGCAGAAGCTATATACCAATTTTCAAACAAATCGGAGATCCAAAATTTTTTGCCTGAGTGATTTGACATGGAATGTACCATAAACAATTCTGTCCATTGCATACATGAAGATATTTTAGTGAATTTAAATGGGATTTAAATGGGTGACTTGACGATGGTGGGTTCGTCGACTGATTTTGTGGAATTATGAAGATTGATTGTATTGAATTATTTATATAAATATTAAATATTTATATAAGTATATAAATACAGTAGAGCGTCGATAATCCGAACCCTGATAATCCGCACGTTCTCTAATCCGAACGCAATATGTAGATACTATGTTTATGAGTTTTGTATGTATTTTGAACATATGTTCGATAATCCGAACAATTTGATAATCCGAACTACCCCTGTACCAATTAGTTCGGATTATCGACGCTCTACTGTATTAATGTTTTGGAGAATGGTGAAACTGGGATACAGAAAGCATAATAAATAGCTCGAGGATTTTTGGATAGTTTAAAAAATGATTTTAATTTTGATTTTGTAATCATTTTTTTTTCTGAAATATGTCCATTCTCGGATAATTTATTTAATGTATTGCAAAGCAAGATAAACGAGATTAGTTTTTGTGTAAAAAAATTAGCAAATTTAAAGATGTTATTAAAAAAATAGAGATGAATTTGAAAAATGCTGGAATATGATGGCAAATTTTGAGTCTAAATGGAAACACATAAGTACTGCTAATGTTGGAGATGTTGAATTGTGCTACCACCGACTATACTATCAGATTTTAGATCAAATATTCCAACAAATTGAATGGAAAAATAATGCCAGTGAGTTACTAATGTTTTTAAAACCAACTTCTTTGGACAAAGCATATTCAGAGGTAGTGAAGTTATACGAGTTAGTACTGACCATTCCAACTATTAGTGCCAACTATTAGTGTAGAACGTGGTTTTTCAACTCTAAAACAACTAAAGACTTACTTGCGAAACTCGACAGGACCAGATCGACTCTCTAATTTTTCCCTTTTAGCAATTGACAATAATCTGGTTAAAAAAATGTCACAATATCCACGTTTGTACACTGAAGTTATAGACCACTTTGCGAAAAATGGTAGGAGAGTTAAATTACATTATAAGTGAGTTTTTACAATTTTTTATAAATTGCTTCCCTGGGTTCAAATTTCACCGCACGCCATTGCTATTACTTTAATTTCCTGCTCTCTTGTCTCACACGTGAATCGAACTATACAAAGAAGTAGCTCTCTACACAATACGTGTATTCACAATACAAGAACTTTCTTTCATCGACGTATTCGATTTCCTATTTCGTGTGTCTATTATCGTATATCCTGTCGTGTCTTTTCCAAGCGCAGATAGTAAGTAGATAGTATCTCCGCAATCTCGGTCTCAAGGTATTTAAGTGTTTACCTTCCCACATAACAAGAAAAGCAAAGTGAAAATTGTGCCTACGCGATTTTACCGAAGATCGAGTAGGTAGAGCAACTAGAAAAATATAAATTATTAATTTTTACTTATATGGTTGTATTGAATGGCCCACCCAATACAGCCAAATTATTTTGAATGAATAAAAGTCAAAGACCTTTGAATGATTTTAAAATTCGGTTAATGTGAAGTTACAGGGTGATACTTTTGAAAGAATGATTTTAAGGAGGATACTGGGACCCATTTGCGACAATGGTATAGGTATGGAGAATAAGATTAAAAACGGTTAAACCACGAGGTATACCAATATTATAAAAAACCCTCTATAGCAAATTATGCGGAAATACAAAGATCCCAGACAACAGACAACCAAATAACGTTTACAAAACGTTGCAAAGACGTCATAATTATCACCAAATCACGTCAGTTTATCACGTTTTTTTTACGTCGAAAGTCACGTGAATTTGTCCCACCTTAATTTACGTCATTTTTATCACATTTTAAATACGTGATATCAAAAACGTTTTTATGTCGTTTTTTTAGATTTATTTTTCATTTTATGGTTTTAAAAATACACAATAATTATTCGTATGGGCATTGTTGGTATTGCAATTTTTTCATTTAACTGTTTTAAATTTAGCCCATAGCTATAGGCTAAAAGTAAAACCAAATGGAATACCCTCTAAAATGTATAGAATTACAATACCCTCAATGCAACATTATATAGAATTTTCACTTTTTATATAAGTCTACTTACTGTTTCAAAACTGAAACAACATATAAACTTGTAAATAATTTATTAACAAATTAGCCAGCATATTTTAATAAACTATACACATAAACTATCCACTAAATCAAAAAGAATCATATAACCACAAAATTTCAAGAAGATTTCAAGAAGAATCGCTGCATTAAACTAACTCACTTGAGCAAAAACGAATAAAAATCTCTTAATTAACACGTTTCTTCAACTAAATATCTTAATGAAAAGTCTTATTTTACCACACAAAGCACGTAAACAATAAATGAAAAAATTTCTTATAACCCTAACGATATGTATAAACGAAATTGTTTGGAGTCAATAGTCAATATTTTATCAAATTTAAGCTCCTCCCAATTTTGTGAAGTCGGACTTAGACTGTCTGAAATGAAAACGTTTTTTAAACATATTTTAACATAATTAATCTTACGTATTTAAAATCACCTTCAAAAGACGTCTATATGACGTAATGTTCAAACACGTGTATTTACATTCAACCAACAACTGACGCTTCCTCGACGTTATTGACGTCACTTGGTTGCCTGGGATTGCGCTGGGCAGGTCACCTTATAAGAATGGATAACGACAGAACACCTAGTAGAACGCTTAGCGGAACTATGGTGGGACGTCAACCAATAGGAAGGCCAAGAAAGAGGTGAATAGACGAAGTGAGAACCGACGCTAAAGAGATATATTGAGGGTGGACAACTGGAGGACAGCAGCCAGAGACAGAGATACTTGCAGACGGATGCTGGGGGGAGGCCAGGGCCCGACGCTGTAGTAGCGCTATAGGAGAGAAAGAGAAGGTACAGGGTGAGTCAAAGGTGGACTTTAAATTACTAAAATTTTGCAATTTTATTGCTAAAAGCACTAGGAAGGAATTATTGTCGTAAATGTTACCAAATCACTAGAAGAGATAGAGTAAGGAATAGGTACTGAAATGGTATAATCGTGTCGAAAGGTTGAATGATCAATGATCATTCGGTTGAATGATCAAAGAGAATTTTACAGTGGATCCTCACCAACCACAGGAAAAGGGGAAGACCAAGAAGATCCCGGAGACAAAAAGTAAATTGTGCAATGGAAGATAGAGGTCTACAAACAGGTAATTGGAACGATCGCAAGTGTTGGAAACTATAACTGCAAGTTGTATCCACATGGAAAACTTTTTTATTGTTAATTTTACGAAAAAAAATTATTCTTTATAAAAAGCTTTGCATGGTCCAAAACCTACGATTCAACCATCAGATATCAAATTTTATGAATATTATACGAGGAGTGTCAAAAAAATATGAATTTCGCTTAATAGTATAAAAGCTTTATTTTTCACAATATTGAAAATTGCTATTATAGAAAGTTGTTTGAATTGACAACAATTTTTTTTTAAATTATGGAAAACCAACATTTTCACTAATTTTCAGTTATTTCAATTCTGATAACTCTTTTATTATTAATTTTACGAAAAAAAGTGATTCTCAATAAAAAGTTCTGCATGGTCTAAAACCTAAAATACAACTATCTTATTTCAAATTTTATCAATTGTATACGAGATATGTCAAAAAAGATAAATTTAGATCAAAATTAAAGTATCTTTATAGTTCAGAATATTTCAATTAGAAGGATGTAATTACATATTAAAACATAATTTTTAATTCAAAACAGCTTTTCATAATAACAATTTTCTATGTTGTGAGAAATAAAGGTATTTTACTCTTGAGCGAAATTCATATTTTGCGACATACCTCCTATAAAATTGATAAAATTTGATAGGTCTGGATCCCGCGTATGAAAAAAAAGTTGATTAATAGCAAGCTGAAAATTTGTTAATAGCTTAAGGGTGTCTAGTCGGATAAACTTTGATATATGGGAACACTGGAACTGGGGAAGTTTTAATTGTGGAACAGGTTAAAAATTTGGAACGGTCAGACCACGAAAACGGCACATGTATTTTGTCCGTCAGAACAGACTTATACTCTTCGAACAGAGATTAAACTCTCATGCAAAAATCAGACTGCTATTTATCATCAAATGGGCGTTTTAATGAGTGGAACATGTAGAATATATCAAATGACAGGAATTATGACAGGTGATAAATAGCAGTCTGATTTTTGCATGAGAGTTTAATCTCTGTTCGAAGAGTTTAAGTCTGTTCTGTCGGACAAAATAAATGTGCCGTTTTCGTGGTGTGACCGTTCCAAATTTTTAACCTGTTCCACAATTAAAACTGCCCCTGTTCCAGTGTTCCCATATATCAAAGTTTATCCGACTAGACACCCTTAAGGTATTAACAAATTTTCAGCTTGTTATTAATCAACTTTTTGAAGTTATACTTCTTTACCGGCGATATGAGAGTGAATTTTTATATGTTAAAACCTATGATCCCGGCGCATGCGCATTATAACTTTGTTCTGATTGGATGTTCAAATGACATGTCAAAAATTATTCAATATGGCGGCTGTGGCACAGCTGTAGTTTGATTATTTATGGTTGTTGCGTTTTAAAATTTGTGTGAAAAGAAACAACAAACAAAAGTTAGTTAATAGTTATACTGCCTTTTTAAATAGTTTTCATATACCTATATTTTTGGACTTTTGGACTATTTTGGACAAGGAAAACTTATTCTAATTTGGTAAGTAGTTTTTATTATAATCATATTGTAATTATACATTTGAATTAGGTTGAAATACAGTAGAGCGTCGATTATTCGAACTAATTGGGGGAGATAGGGGTTCGGAAAACCGATTTGTTCGCATAATCGAACTACAATATATTGATACATATTTATAGTCATACATATTTATCCACAAGTGAATAAAAAGCATATTTATATACCTATATATTTATTTATATCTTGATAATGACAACTAGCAACTAAACAAAAAAGTGCAGTCTTTGCAACAATATAATTATTTTTGGATACAATATTGAAGAAAATTTAAGATATTTTAAGCGTCAATTACTAACGCTTGCTCGGTATTCGAGTGCGGGACGCGGGAGTCGATAGTTCGAATAAGCGGTCGTTCGGTTGATCGACGTTCGGATAATCGACGCTCTACTGTACATTTATTTTCTCAAGAATGGGGATTTTAGAGAGAAATCCCAAATTAGGTCCGATTTTTATTTTTAAATTATGATTTTTGGCGTAGATTTATTTATCTAGTAGGTATGTAATGCTTTGATTTACATACTTAATTTGATTACCAACAAAAGTTCTACCAATATTCATCTAATATATTGTTTTCTTACTGTTTTGATATATTTTAATATTTTCTTCCACAAAATTTAAACTACATAATAGAATTATATTCAAAACAACTGTCAAACAGTAAAACGTTCAGTTACCCTATTTTTCCACATGACAAATAATGTGGAATGGGACCAGTGAGTGTAGGCTTCGATTACGAATCAAAGCGCCCCGAAATTCACGGGTTCGATTCCCGATGCAAGTTTTTATTTTTTTATTTTTTTATGCATTTTATGCGTATTTAAAATTTTAGCCAACAATTATTATCGTTCAGAAATCATTTTTTCTTTGTGGAATTTTTCAATGTGTTTTTGTGCGTTTTATTCTTTTATTTTTTTAAATTTTTGGTAATGTCTTAAAAATCAGATAATATTATGTAGTAGAAGTATAACTTCTTACGTGCGTACAAAGTACACACACATTCTTTTTTTTCATACGCGGGATCCAGACCTATGATATAAGGTGGTTATATTTTAGGTTTTAGACAATAAAGAACACTTTATAAATAACTTTTTTCGTAAAATTAGTAATAAAAGACTTATTTTAATTGAAATAACTGAATATAATGTTGGTTATCCATAATAATTTAAGAAAAATTTTCAAAACTTTTTTTAATTAGAAGAATGTAGTTGCATACTAGAATATAGTTCTTGACTCCAAACAACTTTTCTTAATAAGAATTTTCAATATTGTGAAAAATAAAGCTACTTTACTCTTGAGCGAGATTCATATTTTTTGACACACCTCGTATAATATTCATAAAATTTGATATCTGATGGTTGAATCTTAGGTTTTGGACCATGCAGAGCTTTTTATGAAGAATAACTTTTTTTCGTAAAATTGACAATAAATAAGTTTTCCATATGGATACAACTTACACCCACATAACAATTTCATGTTCTTAGTAGATTCATAGAACATACTTTTCAGAAAAAGTATATACTGAGAATATGCGTAATTACTATTGCGAATGTGCAGAGAAGATACTAAGTATATACTACATTACAGTACTTAACCGTTCTATGTATATACTTAGAATGTACTACCGCACTTCTTTTTAGTATATACCAAGAACATACTTTTTAGAAGGTTCTAAGGAGGTGCTATAAACCTTCTATTTATATATAATTAGAATGTACTATCGCACATATTTTTAGTATATGGGAAGAATATTCCAAGGAAGTATATACCTTCTAGTTATATACTTAGAATGTACTATCGCACATATTTTTAGTATATGGAAGAATATTCCAAGGAAGTGCTATAGACCTTCTAGATATATACTTAGAATGTACTATCGCACATATTTTTAGTATATGGGAAGAATATTCCAAGGATGTGCTATATATTTCTCAGAAGTATGTTTTCAACATCACCCAATCTCATCCTAGGTTCTACTAATATATTATATTTGCATATTCTAATTGCATATGAGAATGTAATTATTACATTCTACAATAGGTATTACGTAAAAAGTAAGTATAAAATAAAGGTACCTATGTATAATAAATATTATATGGGTAAGTAGGTATATATAAAATATAAGTAATATATTTAGTTATTATGTGCACATCAAAATAAGCTGCTTATATATATATATATATATATATTATATAATAGCCAAATATATATAATATGTATGTAAATTACTAAAATTTATAGGTATCTATATACATACTTTTACTTACTAGGTATTTGGGAAATATTGAAGTACCAATATGAATTTATTATCTTCAAGCTGCCGGCAAACAAAATAAAAAAGTTATTTATGTATTTTCTTAAAAATGTTTTAATCCTTGTAGCTAGAAATACTTCGTCTTCGCTTCGTCCTAACAGCGTAGACACAAATGTCTAACTAACTGTACTGGAAACTATTTTCATATTTTGCCCTTGTTATTTGTTACCTACCCCCTTCCGCTGTGCAGGTATAATATGCAATGCAAAATGCAAGGGTCAGAATGACAATGAATGGCCGTTTCCGGATTCTTGTTTCACGTTGTTTGGTTGTGGACCTTTACCTGAATGTAATGTAGTTAAAAATAAAATTATACCTAAAAATACTCATGGTATATTATATTCATTTCAGTTGAAAACGAAACGAGAATTTCTCATTTTTCTTCAATAGAATTAAGTTTTAAACTTTTTTACCATACAATTAAAACGGTTTAAAAAAATGAATTAGATAGTTTAGTAGTACCTACCAAAATACCTAAACTTTATTAATTATTCTTAACGAAGTTGATAACCTATAGGCTAACATTATTCTTCTTCCTATAGGTACATACAGTATATTCTTTTTAAGATATTTTAAAAGTATATACAAGTATGTGTTAAGCATATACTTTTGCATATACTTACGCATATACTAAGAATATTCGATTAAGGTATACTCTAAGAATAAACTTTTACGAACATTCCGAGATACTACGTACAAGAATGTGCTCAGTATATTCGGTGCAAGAATATTCTTTGAAGCACATGCAAAGAACATGAAATTTTGAATGTTTTTTATGGTACATGCTATGCTTGTACTACGCATATACTAAAAAGGGTATACTTCGACGAATGTTGGTAGGATATGCTTAGAACATGATACAAACATCATTGTTATGTGGGCAGGGACATACTGTATATTAAAACCAAAGTCAAACTGAAGATCCCAAACAGAAATAATGGCAGGACAAGCTGAAATACTTATATAACTATTCGAAGTTTTATTTCCGGAGAATTATAACACCTAAAGAGACTAAGTTTCTGGTTACGCCTTCGTGATTTCACTTACTTGCAAACCAAGCGAATGCTGAATAAAAGAGGGAGGTCTATAATTTGGACCTCACTTCCTGCCTGTTCAACGTGGCAAAATTCCAACGAAAACTTGGTCTCAATACTCAGTTAGGAGTAAACTAATAGAGAAGAATTAGCCGTCAAACGAAATCAAGAGACGTACTAAAAGTTTCAGTTCATTCAGAGAGCGCAATAAGCACCCTTACTAGTTTCACTCTCATTAGAGATCATCAGAGAGTGTATAATATGACTATCTCCGAACGAAATGAAACAAACCAAGAAAACCCTCCTTGGTCAGAAGAGTCACACTCATGGACAAAATAGATTACAGAGATCGTGAGAAATGAGATTTCGGGATGTGTTTATCTGGACTAGTTACAGCTTCGCAAAGCTTAATCACCTCGACAAAGTTGTAATGGTATTCCTTCAGCAGATGGACAGCAGAGAACCGCACGCGTTCCGATACCTGCGCAACCCCACTCATTTCCACTTCTACTCCGAGACATCCAAGGAGGCCAGTCGAGAGCGTATTTATAGAGAGAACCGAAGGAGCATAATCAGTCTTGCGGCGATCAAGCTCTAGCCTCCCTGACTAACCAGTGTAGTGAACAGGTAGGCCAATCTGAGTGGTGGAACTCTATAGTGAGGAGATTCGCCGCTCGTCATTAAACAGAATCCGTGTAGCCGTGGAGTGAACAGCTACCACCTGCTCCGATCGGAGTTGTATGGGTGTCCGTATAGTTATTGATATTTTGATTGTGGGAGTGTTTGAGCCTCACACTAGAGTGAAGTGTAAATAGGTACTACTCTGAGCGTAATTGCTTCTTGTATTCCATTAATTGCATTTTGTTTTGATAGTAAGAAATACTATTTTATTTTTCTTTTGAACTATATAAATATCTTGAATATATTTATTTTATTTTTACCCTGTATTTTACTGAGTGTGTTGTCCTGAAAGAACTACCCGTCACAAAGCGGACTAAAAGGAATAGGCAGTTAAAAAGTAGAGTGACACAAAACACACAAAGAAATATTCAAGGAGTACTTAAATGTCAATTTTGGGATACAAAAAAGATGCAAAAGAACTTTTACTCCCTCTTCAAACCCCGCTGTGTTTATTGCTGGCTTTGCCGCTTACCAAAATTAGGCATGCAGTGGCGTAGCTAGCCCCACAGGCCCCAGCTAGCCCCATATCAAAGTTTATCGCGGGGCCCCATAGTTCTAAAAAAATGTTCAACAAAAGAAGCAAAAACGCTTGTATAGAAAATTTTACAATTGTTTTGGACAAAGCTTACAAAGAGTAGAAAAAAATAACAATAACAAATACAATTTCCTGAAATTACATAAACCGTCAATATTACAAAATAAAAGATAATGAACTAAAACAAAACAATACAAGGTGTTTCATTAATAATTGAAAATATTTTAACTGAAGATTCCTGGGCTCAAGATATTAAGGTTTAATCCAACTCACCTACTCCAAAAATGCTTCCTAAGGAAAATATGCTTTAAAAATGCTTCAAAAATGCATCAAAGAAACATGAAACGTAAATTACGTTTCATCCAAATAAACCACTGCTAAACAAATATATGTCCGGCCATTTATGAAACTCTCCGAAAATAAAAATGTGTCATGAGCATGAATCACACTCGTTTCATTGGTAGGCGGACTTTGAGATTTGTTTAGCAGTGTTTTCTTTTCATGAAACATGTTTTTCGTTTCATGTTTCATGTTTTTAGTTTCATGTTTCTTTGGTGTGCGGCTTGGCTTAGGGAGCTGGAGTTCTTAAAAGATGGTGTCTTTTAATTCGATTTTTTAAATACCTCTAGAACACATCTATTTAGATATTAGACATAGATAAACCGATTTCATAAATTGCGAATTTCTAATACTGGTCATATACCTTCTCTTTGGGTAGGGCAACAGTTATTTTATCGCATAACTTTTTGCTCTTTAAGTTTTAAGCATTTTTGACACTGAATTATTAAATTGTGAGGTATTATAGTACGAAAAGTTACTCTTATTTTAAGTCGGTAAAATACACCATTTTCTATAAAAATCGATTTGAAAATTTTTCGTTTCTTGAATTTGAACAACATTTTAAAAAAACGGTGTATTTTACCGACCTGAAGTAAGAGTAACTTTAAGTACTAGAAGACTTCGTATCTCGTGTCAAAAATGCTTCAAAATTAAAGACACAAAAAAATTATGAGATTAAATAACCGTTGACCTACCCAAAAGGGACGTATATGACCGGTACCAGAAATTCGCAATTGATGAAAACGATTCCTTTCTGGCATAAACGTACTAGTTTTCGTTTTTTGTTTTTAAAAGTTTTTTTTGATTTTTTTTTTTCAAATTAAAAAAAACACAAAATTTTCAAATTGACATTTCTAGAAAACGGTGTATTCTACCGGCTTAAAGCAAGAGTACCTTTTACTACTAGAATACCTCAAAATTTACTAATCCAGTATCAAAAAGGCTTAAAAGTAAAAAAAAATTATGCTATAAAATAATCGTTGCCCTACCCAAAACGGACTCCTATGACCGATACTAGTAATTCGCAATTCATGGAGTCGATTTACCTCTGGAAGATAAATAAGCGTATCAGTTTTCGTTTCTCTAAATAGAAGCGTTCTGGAGGTATTTAAAAAAACCCATTAAAAGACCCCTTCTTCAAAGAGCTCTAGCTCCTTTAGGAAGCATTTTCGGACTAGATTATTTGGGTTAAATCTTAATATTTTGAGCCCAGGAATCTACAGTTAAAT
This sequence comes from Diabrotica virgifera virgifera, assembly GCF_917563875.1. Lineage (NCBI taxonomy): Eukaryota > Metazoa > Arthropoda > Insecta > Coleoptera > Chrysomelidae > Diabrotica > Diabrotica virgifera. The sequence continues at coordinate 59,191,387 of NC_065450.1, read as the reverse complement.
TATTTCTAATTATTAATGAAACACCCTGTATATTGAAAAATTTAAATAAATTGCTAATTGCGTAATACAACCTTAGAACTAATAAGTTCTGCGTGTAACACACAAAAATAGATATTAATAATAATTAACCTAATAATCTCTAATAAATCAAAGTCGAAAAATAGATTTGAACTGTTGAGTTGTTTTAAAACAAATTCAGATTTTCCAAGCCAAGGGTGAATGGACATTGAAAATGAGCGTAAATATAGGAACTCTGTTCTTTAACGGCGAGCGACCGATATATGTATACCTAATAAATACAATTTATAGTTAAAGAACATATTACACGAAAATATACGCAAACAATACATAGTGTTTCAATGTTTCAAATATTCAAAGGTAAAGCGATTACAAATATTGCAATTTGGCAATACATTATACAATATCTTAGACACAGCCAACTATTCAACTGTGAATAGACAATAAAAAGTAGCTTGAAAACAAAAAAGCTCTGCTGTTATATAATGACGCCAGGCAGAAAATAAACAGGTAACCTACCTGTACATAAATATAGTTTATATGGATAAAGAATCCATTACACGAAAATGTCGATATCCAAACAGCATACACTATTTCAAAGCGTTTTAATAGTGAAATAATTGTAGAATATTTTGTTCAATTTTTTTAATGGAATTTTGTTTTGACTTGCCGCGCTGGGGCCCCTGAATGTTGGGGGCCCCATATAATTGATACGGCGGTAGCTACGCCTCTGGGCATAAGTCAAGGCAATAAGTATATTTTGTGAAGGTACCTACCTTGTCTCTGGGAGGCAGTCCACTCTCTCAGTCATTAAGTGTATGACTGACTCTCAGAGACGGCCAGAAACGAAGAAATCAAAAGAAGGACAGGCGTCATAGATGTCATAGAGTGAGCAGCATGGCTGAAGGGGAATTGGGATGGTCATGTAGCTAGAATGAAGGACGGGAGGTGGACCCAAAAAATTACAGTGTGGAGACCATGAGCAGACAAGAAGTAGAGGTAGACCACCTACACGATGGACAGACGACGTCAAAAGGATTGCCGGGAATTGGTTGAAGGAAGCCCAAGATCAACAAAACTGAAAGAAAATAGAGGAGGCCTATTTCAACTTGGGATGTAGAAGGCTGGATGATGATGACCTACCTTAATTACATTTTCTTAACCAGCCTAGAAGAGTATTTATTCCAGATACATGCAGGGCTGCTTTATCCATTAGGCAATATAGGCAGCTGCCTAGGGCGGCACAGGGGCTTGAAATTTTGATTGGGGGGGGGCAAGCATTATATAATATACAATACATTATATTAATAATGAAAACTGAAAGTATTTTTTGTAAATTTCAGTCATTTTCAGTTTATGCTGTACAAAAAATATTTGTATTGTACAAATATGTATATTCATCATTCATCCATCAATGAAATAGAAGTGGGCGTTCGTTTCTAAATAAAAGAAATTGCATTCATATCAAAAATAAAGCAAACATAGCATTCTGTTATCTTAAACCTAACACTATTCATCCAAAAAGAACGGAAGTCATAAATTTAGTGATTATTGGGCCACCAGAAGCTCCGCACACACGGTGAATTGACTGAAAACATCAATATTGCACATATTGCAGAAACTAAAGATTACCAGTAGGAAATCGAGTTAGAGTTGGGATTTTCAAACTGTATTATTACAAGGAGATAACATTCGTGTCGTCGCACTGATATAATACTCCAGCCAGGGAAATAAGCAAGAAATAGACCATGTTGGGGACAATAAAATTAATATCAAGGTAGCTGACTACTTTTTTAGTTATTGTGGACTTGACCTATAGGATGAAAACCTTCATGTTTCCTGGCTAGAGATCGTGTTTTTTAATTATTAACAATTTGGTGCAATCAATGCGATTTTTTCCATATTTTGCACTCAATTAAAAAGCTAAATAGTTGACATAAAATTACAAAATTTATTTTTTTAGAACATTGAAAAACCTTCACAATGACGATTTTTGAAAGTCAAAAAGTTAATTTGTTGCTTCTAGGTCTGGATCCCGCGTATGAAAAAAAAGTTGATTAATAGCAAGCTGAAAATTTGTTAATAGCTTAAGGGTGTCTAGTCGGATAAACTTTGATATATGGGAACACTGGAACAGGGGCAGTTTTAATTGTGGAACAGGTTAAAAATTTGGAACGGTCAGACAACGAAAACGGCACATTTATTTTGTCCGACAGAACAGATTTAAACTCTCCGAACAGAGATTAAACTCTCATGCAAAAATCAGACTGCTATTTATCACCAAATGGGCGTTTTAATGAGTGGAACATGCAGAATATGTCAAATGACAGGAATTATGACAGGTGATAAATAGCAGTCTGATTTTTGCATGAGAGTTTAATCTCTGTTAGGAGAGTTTAAGTCTATTCTGTCGGACAAAATAAATGTGCCGTTTTCGTGGTGTGATCGTTCCAAATTTTTAACCTGTTCCACAATTAAAACTGCCCCTGTTTCAGTATTCCCATATATCAAAGTTTATCCGACTAGACACCCTTAAGCTATTAACAAATTTTCAGCTTGCTATTAATCAACTTTTTTTTCATACGCGGGATCCAGACCTATTCGTAAACTGCAAAATAACTGAAAATCGTTATTTATTTTCCTAAAACTAACTTAGATCTGTAGTGTTTCGCTTTACTCAAAGTTAGGTATTGGGGTACATAACAAACTCCCAAAATTTGAGACCGATCCATTAATTAGTTTAAAAGTTAGGTATTCTTAGTGTGACCAACTAGTCCGAAAAATCCGGGACATGGCCCGAAATAAAAAGTCGTGTCCCGGTGTCCCGGACAAGTCTTCCGGGCCATCCGAATTTTCAACGTTTTGGTAAAATTCTATTTTGAAATTTTGAATACGTTTCTTCAATTTCATACGTTTACGTTTCTTTGTGAAACGAATCTTCAAATAATTCACAGCAAATTGAATTGGTGGGACGAAAAAAAGTCGACAATTTCTAGAGTGTAATACTAACACCACATCCAAAACGCATGCATTTTAAATCGTGCTATTGTAGTAGTTTAACGAAAACTAAAACGGTGGACTTTTTTTCGTTTCTGTATTTTAATTTAATTTTAATTTTTATCGAACGACGGAAAGCTAGACTTAATGAAATTGCAAATAGGACAAAGAAAGCTACGAGAATATATTATGCGATTAATAATACGATACTGGAAAAAGCCAGGAAACAAAAATACATGTCTATAATACAATCACAGTACCAACTCTTCTACATGCTAGCGAGACATGGGTTACAAATAATAAAAGACATGAAAGTGCCATAAATGCAGCAGAAATGAAGCAGCTGAGAAAAATAGCGAGAAAGATGAAGCTGGACAGGGAAAGGAACGAAAACATCAAAAACGTGCTAAGACAGGAAGCAATAGAGAAAAAAATTGAAAAGAGAAAACTGAATTGATTTGGACATTTAACTAGAATGAACGAGAACAGATTATTAAGGAAGGTGACAGATGCGAAAAGACGAAGAAAAGATGAAGGGGCAGACCTAGAGAGGGGTGGATGGAACAAATCCAGGAAATCGGGACCAAGAGAGGGAAAACAGTGCAACAAATGAAGGAAATGGCAGGAGACCGGAAGGCGTGGAAGAAATGGGTAAAAGATATATAGGTGATAGCAAAGTCTGACTGACGCTCTTATTGGGCATAAGAACAACGAGAAGAAGAAGTATTATAATTATCGTCTTCTGATAAAAACAATGGCCCGATTTTCATTGAAAAGTCCCGGATTTTAGGTATTTTTTTCAGCCTTGTCCCGGATTCGACTGAATTGGGGTTGGTCACACTAGGTATTCTATTTGTTTATCCCAGAGACCTTTGTTTTGCAATAACAAATGACAGAAAATAATGAAGATAGGACAATTTTGCGTATGCCAAATGAAAGTAGAAAAGTGATCATATCAAAATGTATTAAGAAAAGATAAAAAATTATCTAATATAGTAAAAAATTATATAGTAAAATTATAGTATAAATATAAAATATAAGTATAAAATATAGTAAATTATAGTATAGTATATTAAAAATATAGTAAATTATAAAAATTTCAAAACATCTTCTTACATAGGTATTCGGAAAGGTGATATTTTACTCGAATTTTTAAAAATGTAGTTCAAATGATGATTAGTCATAGTAAGTGAAGGGGGAGCTTCTGCGTTGATTGCACTAAATTGTTAATAATTAAAAAACGAACGCTAACTCTAGGCAGGAAACATGTAGGTTTTCATCCTATAGGTCAACAATTAAAACAGTTGTCAGCTACCTGGCGGGAGCCGAAAAATGCACGAGTTCAAAAACTAAAAAAGCAACTTAAAACTACTACCATTTTCTATATCTTGGGATCTACTCAATGAATTTTGATATTTCTTCTTTTAATTTGTATGTACTTTTGTGTAAATTACAAATATGCAATTTGTCTAGACATTTATTAATTAATAAACAGTCTAATTTTTTAAACAATTTTTGAAAAAATAATATTTTCTCAAAAATCCATTTTTTGTAATGATACTATCATTATTAATCATACAAAAACTTAAGGTATATTTTAATGAATAAATTATGTTCAATAAATTATTATTTAATAAAAATAATTTATTTATTAAAATATAGGTACTTTAACTTTTTCTGTGATCATTAATAGTATGATAGAATTGATTAAAAAAATGACATAACCCAGACATCCAAAGTGAAAGTTATCCTCCAACACCAAATTGTTCTATATCGTCCATATAATGTTTAGAAAAAAGTCACACCTTTTTGAGCGTCGGGTTGGGGGGAGAGGGGGGAGAAGTCGGTAAATTCGTAGTTTTTTACGTTTTTCGTCAATATTTCTAAAACTTTGAGGTCTAGCATGAACAACCTTTTATTCAAAAATGTTCTACAATAAATTTGAAATAAAAAATGCCCCTATACATAATCCTTCTAAAATGAACGATTCCAAAGTTACGGTCCAAAACGTAGTATAATTGGTCCAAAAAAGGCCTAACCTAGACATCCAAAGTAAAAGTTTTCCTCCAACACCAAATTGTTCTATATGATCCACATATTATTCAGTAAAAAGTTACACCATTTTGAGCGTCCGGTTTGGGGGGGGGGGGAGATGAGGGAGAAGTCGGTAAATTAGTTATTTCTTTACGTTTTTCGTCAATATTTCCAAAACTTTGTTTAAGCGTAAACAATGTTATATACAAAAACGTTCTACATAAAATTTAAAACAAAAATTGTCCTATCCTTAATTGTTATAAAATCAACGGTTCCAGAGTTACGGAGGGTGAAATGTGGAGGTTTTCGATACTTTTTATATTTCTTGGGCAATTGAAGATGATTCTGGGTGGTGAGGTTGACGTTTCTTCAAGGGCTTATCACTAACATACCATCGGCCACTGAAATACCAAATCCTGTTAAAGAAAATTTCTTTCAATCAGTAAAAATATTATAAATTGCTCAAAAAATATAAAAAGTATCGAAAACCTCCACTTTTCACCCTCCGTAACTGTGGAATCGTTGATTTTATAACAATTATGTATAGGACCTTTTTTGTTTTAAATTTAATGTAGAACATTTTTGTATAGAACATTAGAGCATATTTTTAGAAATATTGACGAAAAACATAAAGAACTACTAATTTACCGATTTCTCCCCTATTTACCCCCCAAACCGGACGCTCAAAATGGTGTAACTTTTTACTGAATAATATCTGGACCATATAGAACAATTTGGTGTTGGAGGAAAACTTTGACTTTTAATGTCTGGGTTAGGCCTTTTTTGGACCAATTATACTATACTACCTCCATAACTTTAAAACCGTTCATTTTAGACGGATTATGCAGAGGACCTTTTTTGTTTTAAATTTAATGTAGAACATTTTTGTATAGATGGTTGTTCATGCTAAACCTCATAGTTTTAGAAATATTGACGAAAAACTAAAAAAACTACGAATTTACCGATTTCTCCCCCTCTCCCCCCTAAACCCGACGCTCAAAATGGTGTGACTTTTTTCTGAACATTATGTAGACCATATAGAACAATTTGTTGTTGGAGAATAACTTTCACTTTGGATGTCTGGGTTTGGATCTAGTTATACCATACTATAATGATATGATTAGAAAATAGGTATTTGGAAAAAAAGAATTTTTTCAAGAAATGTTTAAACAACTTAGACCCTTTATTAATTAATACATTTATAATAAAATTGCATATTGTAGAAATTACATACAAATTAAATTGTTAATAATTAAAAAAACGGACGTGAACTCTAGACAGGACACGGGTAGGTTTTCTTGCTATACATAGGTCTACAATAATTAAAAAAGTAGTCAGCTACCTGAATATTTCAGTTATTATGAAAATGATGTAACAGTGTGAAATAGCTTCAGTGAAATAACAGTTAAAAAATAACGGCTACTGCTATCGCAACACATTCCTATCTTATACTAGTGCAAATTGCAAATTATACATAATCATAATTTTTCATTTTTATGTAAAACATCCTGTGTTTATTTTCACCGGTCAAAAGTGAATTCATACCATACTGTGATCAGTGTGATTTTTGTTCTTCTCACTTGTGTAAAATATTATTTCTTATAAATTTTATGTTCCTCATTTTAATACATTTCCAAACAATACATTTCTTATTTAAGGGACCGTTCAAGTATTACGTAACGCAGGTTAGGGGGGGTCAAAAATCTTCAAAAATCGCGTTACATAATACTTGAACGCTCCCTAAATAAAAAATTCTGCTTGCATTTTTTTTTCGCAAAAATGGTACATGTTTGAAGGGCGGCTACTAGAGAATTGCCTAGGGCGGCAATTGACCTAAACGCGGCCCTGGATACATGTTAAACAGAACCAGGCACATTAATATTAAGTTTGACGCCCTGATGTTTTAAGATATCGTGCATAAACACAAATGGTTTTGGAAAGAACTAATTAACTAACCATATGATATGACGTAAAAACCAGCTAATTTACCTAGACACGAAATCACTTTTTCGCTTTGTTGACTCATCCTGTACAAGGTGCTCCACAATTTATGAATGTCGCATTTTAATAAAGTTTTAATCCAAAAGCGCTAAATATATGCCCAAAAAGTTTCTTTCGTAAAATATTTATTTAGAGTAAAAGCATCTGCGAGTTGAGAAAATTCGATGTGTGGTTGTTAGTAAGAATGCCACTTAAGCCCACGTACCTACTTATTGGTATAAATAATCCTAAATACATACATTAATACATTATGAATAGAATATGTTACCAAAACATGATTTATGTTTACAGTATGTAGTTGTAAGAAAAAGACATGGAGGAGATTTATTATTTCCTTCTTCGTTGAGTCTCCTCTGAAAAATATTAGGTATTATAATAGCTTTTCTATTTTTATTTCATTCAGGAACCTGAAGGTTAGGATATTAATAATATGTATGTATATAGGGGAAGAAACTATTATTTGAATCAAAATTAAATGGGTTTTACAAAATGACTCATAAACAAATAACAAAGTAGGTAACGGGTTTTACCAAATTTTTGAAAAAATGTCACGGTAATATACAGTTAGAGCTCCATCCCCGGGAAATCAGTAAAAAATGAGAATTCCGATTCCTGGGAATTCTTACAGATTTCCCGGAATTTTTGAAAATATATTATTATAAATTATGAGCGGAGATATTACTAACAATGAATAAATAATTCTGATACGATTATTATCTGTCTGCTTGCTTAATAATCATTTTAAATTATTTCACTTAAAATATTTCTTTTTCAATTATATTTTAAACCGTCAAATTGATAGGAAGGAAAGGGGTTATCTTTTCTATTAGATGGCAAATTTCTATGATTGAGCGAGTCTTAACCGTGAATGCTTCAATTGCAGCTGCGTTGGATGAATTGATTTTGAAGAATCTTGGATCAGATGACATAATTAAGATGACATCAGTGGCGTGCGGTGACATTTTCGGAAGAGGAAACGATTCAATAAGGGTTTAACAAATATTTTCTTACGAGGGTCGAGATCAAAATATATACAGTTCACCAAATATAGCTGAAAGTGTGAAAACGCGTGACGATCATGATGCGCATTCGTCTAACGACGGACCTCGCACTCCCACTGACGGTCCAGACCGTTTGTATGTGCGTTCTCACTTCATTGTTAGCGCAGGCAATGGAAATTTCACACTTTCAGCTATATTTGGTGAACTGTACCTACTTAATAGGTGTATACCTAATGTATTACCTGTTAACTTATATCGACTAAAAACAAGAACTACAAAAAATTAGGTATAGTGTTTAACCCAGTCTGAGAGACATGCACACGCCTTGAGAATGAGATTCGGGTGATACAAATTCATTGAGGCAAGGAGGATTTACTCTTATAAGCGGGCGTCACTCCATCCCGCCCCAATGCTTCATACTATCCACTTCCCCTCCGATAGCACTCTGATGCGCTATATGGGCTCTCTATCAGCAAAGTGCTTATTATGTGGGAGTCCTGGATACAAGAACTCACAAACGAAATCCTACCCCGATCAATGCAGGTTAGTGACTTATCATCGATCTGTACTGCTTGCTCAGGGTCGAGTCTCTGCTCCAGACTTGGTTTCTTTAAACTTAAAAAGAAGAGTTCTATTCAAAATTGTTTTTATATTCCGATTTCGAATCACCTTCCATAACACACGACTTTCAACAATGTGATACTTATTTACTTAAACTTGAGTCCTATTCTCTTATCAACCAATGCAAATTTTTTGTCGATAACATCGTCGTAAAATTTTGGATTTTCTGATAATTGTTTAATAAATCCACTCTTTTTCAATGGATAATAGGGCTAACTTGGAAAGTCTGTCTTCACTTGTAAAATTTATTGTAAAACTTTTGATACGTTTTAATACTGAAAAACTTCGTTCAACTGATGCACTTGTAGCTGGGATAGTTAGTACCTACTACTTAATTCACACAACTTGCCCACTTCACACAGAGACTGATTTAAACCAGTAGTATTCAAAAAATTCAACCGATTCCTAAGTATTTCTTTATCACTAATTTCAGGTGTTTTATAAATGACATTTAACCGAGAATGCAAAGCTAGATTATCAAAAAAAATCATAATTTAATCGTACTGAATTAAATAGGTACATACCTCTGTGGGAGATTTTAATGAATTATAATTAGACATATTAAAATTACATAATTCTACATATTCTATTTCTTTAAAATTTTCAAAGTGATAATTCATTTTTTGTAGAATATTATCAAAAATTTCGATGTATAATCGTCGATAGGTCTCTCTTTCGCCGACAATATCAATCATCATTATTTTTCTTTTAGGTTCGAAGCCCATATTTTCAGCTTTATCCCAAATATTTTTGAACAGCTCATTTTTTTAATCATCATAAGTCATCAAATTGTCTTATACAAAATGCAATGGCACTTGACTTTGTCTGTAAAATGTCGTAGGTACTATAAAATATCAGTAAAAGGAAAAATCTCAAAATGTCAAATAAAATATTAGTAAAAATATTAAGCAAAACATTGAAATCGAGCCATTTGTACCTAAATACCTACCCCTTATAGCAGCAGTAACAGACTCCGCATCTCGTTTTCGGAATCGGAAGCGGTCGGACGAGCGCTTCTAGGCGTATCAAAATTCGCGTGAAAGGAACATGACCCATGACTAGCGGGTGAGGTTATTAAACCTTGACCAATTTTTGAACGGGACAAATGCACGACAAGCAGCGATTTTGAGATGCGCTTCCGTCAGGACCGGACTGAATCGTTGAATTGTGTGCTTATTTGAGACCGTTCGTATGCGATAAATTTTTAATAATGTTTCAATGCCTATTAGTAACATAATAGATTACTTAGATTAGGGAAACATTGTTGATAATTAAATACTAATTAATAATATATGTATTTTCTTATATGGAAGTATATGGAAGCGGTGCTTCCTCCGCTTCCATGGACCGCACGCCTCTGGATGACATTAATGATTAACGTTCGTTAAAGATTTGCACATTGTATCCCATTTCAATTACTTTAAACGCGCGCGAGATGCTACTCTTTTAAACTTTTAACAGCTGAAGGTGTATTTAATTATTTACTTAAAAATTCAGCGAAGAACCTGGAGCTATAGCAAAATAATTTTACGAGGCCTTACAATACCGTATAAACCACTGCAGATAAACTGATTTGATTACATTGATGCGATATCTTCAAAACAAGGACTTGACTTAAAGCAGACATTTGCCACTATAAAAGAACAATAAATCAATTAGCTATTGATTTAATAAATTTTTTGTTTTCTCGTGGTCAAGATGAATCGACTGAAACAAAAAACAACCGATCATCAAAGTATACGGATTCATCAGTTTCATCCAATACAAATACTGATCATTTGAAAAAAAGTGCTTATGGTCTTGAAAAGGTCATTAAACAAGAGCTCGCGCTGTACGACAATTCAAAACAACAATAAAAACAACAAAAATTCAGAATAAACACAAATTTATAATTTTCATATTTTTAAAATTTCCTTTAAAATTTTGGATTTTCTTTTGATTTTTTTTTAATTTTGAATATTTAATCAAAATACGTTTTTATACCTACTAATTACATTCAAAAAATAATAAAGAATTAAAAAAACAATTTCGTCTTTTTATTTTTAAATTTCCCGATTCCCGAAAAAAGAGAGCCTACACGTATAGGTACTCGATTGACAATAGACTGAGACTCATAAACTTTGCTATAATAAAAAATATGGTAGTAGATGGGATACGATTTCCCCACAAAGACATAACTAATGCCTGGTTGCACCAACAGATCTTAAGCTCCAGATTAGCTAAGCTCTACTTATAGATAGGACATCCTTGAGTATCACTTACGTTGCACCATAATTTTCGATTCTTATCTTATTATGAATTATATCTATTATTATATTATAATATTCTTATTACAATATATTATAATTTTATTAAATTAATTCTTATCTTATTCTCGGCTTAAGCTTAAGATCTGTCGGTGCAACCGGGCAGTAAATATAAGTATCTCTTAAGAATATAAGTATCTATAAGAATTTAAGAGCAAAAGTTGTAGATATTAACGCTGAAATTCTACATGATACAAACTGTTCTTAATAGATGGACACATTTCAGCGCTCAACTTAATTCATACCTAATACATAAAATATGTAGGTACTCGTAAACACACGCATCAGTACCTACAAATTGAAGCACCAACAAGACAAGTGTCAAATGCCATCCAAAAACTTAAAATAACAATAAAGCCCCAGAAATCGACGAAATCTGCTCTGAAATGTATAAGGAAGGTGGTGACCATTCTTTGGCTGTAATACATAAATTGATACCTATGTAGTACCTACCTACTTATGTAGGGTGTTTGGTAAATAATGGGCCATAGCTTAACCCTAGATTCCTTTGCTTAAAATAGGTCGATTTAAGCTAACTTACCTTAGTACAAAAGTTGATATTAACCGAAATACTAGTCAATACTGAGTCAAAGTTAAACTTTTATTTTATTTATTTTTGAATATTTCCTGACAGGCGTGAGATAACAACACGGAATTTGGTAAGTGGTGCTGGTATTGTACAATCTACTAAATTATGTTAAACAAACGTTTCTGACTACTAACAGAGGCGTACGACGGAGGAACGTGAATGGTTGACCCTTCCCAAATTCTACGCCACTGCCGGAATTGCTATTTTAGTGCAATTTTTTAATTCTGCAATACTTTCTATGTAAAAAACATACTCTTCATTCGTAACGATAAAGCCATTAATTTTCGAGATATTTGAAGCTAAAAACGAAGGAGCAAATAATGTGCCTTTTCATTTTTAACTTCAAATATCTCGAAAACTAATGACTTTATCGTTACGAATGAAGAGTATATATTATTTGCATAGAAAGTATTGGAGAATCTAAAAATTATGCTAAAATAGCAGTTTCATCAGTGGCGTAGAATTTGGGAAGGGTCAACCATTCACTTTCCCCTGTCGTACGCCTCTGGTATTAACCACAAACGATTATTTAACATAATTTAGTAGGGTATAGAGTACCTACACTTTCTGCCAAGTAGGTACCATAAGAATATGTCAAATAGTTTTATAGTACCGGGCACACATAGTTGTTAAAGTTTTAAATAAAGAATAAATTATTAAAAAAAAGAATACTTTAAAATAATTTGACATATCCCGATGATACTTGGCAGAAACTGTAGGCACTGTACACCCTACTAAATTATGTTAAATAATCGTTTCTGGCTACTACCAGAGGCGTACGACAGGGGAAAGTGAATGATTGACCCTTCCCAAATTCTACGCCACTGATAAAACTGCTATTTTAGCATAATTTTTAGACTCTCCAATACTTTCTATGCAAATAATATACTCTTCATTCGTAACGATAAAGTCATTAGTTTTCAAGATATTTATTGAAGTTAAAATGTTCCCCCGTCGTACGCCTCTGGTAGTAGCCAGAAACGTTTGTTTAACATAATTGAGTAGATTGTATGTACCGGGTGTCCCAATAAGAATGGCTCTCGGCCATATCTCGGGGACCGTTTATAGTAGAGCTTTGAAATAAAAAGTTTTATAACAAAAGTTGCCTCAGGAAAAGCCTGGAAATTATTTTCATAATTGTGGGTCCACCGCTAGAGGGCGTAATTGAATATCAAAAATAAAAAAATCAAAATTTTACAAAATTTTCCTAATGAAGGGGCACTGGAAATCCGATGATTGTATTCTTCATCAAATTCTGCGCATATTTAATTTAACAAGTTTAACTCTACCTTTGCAAATAAGAGGTGGGGGTGAGTGGGAACCTTGTTATGAAAAAATGGCTGTAAGTCCGGTTCTGCTAAATCAAATTTTGAAAACTGGGTCTTGTTGAAGACAGATCTTTTTTTTTTCAATGTAAACGTGATAACTTTGAACCATCCTAATAAGTAATAAGCCAGCTGGGAGGCGTTAGTTAATTTTTTTCAGAAATCTAGTTTTCTTTGGAAAATATTAAATACAAGTATGCATTTTTAATCATACTTTATAAAATTAGATTAAATTAGCAATAGAATAGCGAAAACCGCATGTCGATAACTTTTTTCTATCTCAAGATATCTCGAGAAACGTGTAAATTTTATACATAACTGTTACTATCACCGGTAACCTAAGTTAATGAAAAGTAGTGTGCTGTGGGAAAAAACAAAATAACATTTTCCAGATGTCAACGTATAAAAATATAATTAATTAAAACAACAATATAAAGAGAGACAATACTATTAAAATTAAATATAACAAAAAGAACTACTTAGTGACGACCTAAATATTCAAATTGTTGCCCATCATACACTACTCTAGGATACATTATCCAGAGAATACTAAATGCCATTCAAAGCATATCGAAAGCAGAAATTGAGACTGCTGTTCAATCTACTCTTGAAAGAGTAAATGTTTGCAACGAAAATGATGGGCAAAAATTTGAACGTTTATGTCATCACTAAATAGTTGTTTTTATTTCTTTGTAATAGGGCTTTTCAACGCTTCTCATTTGTTTCGAACCTCTGTCATATGCCGTATAATCCGTGTATAATATTAATATACGAGATGTGAACGAGGCTCGAAACAAATGAGAAGCGTTGAAAAGACCTAATATACGTTGACAGCTGGAAAATGTTTCTTTGTTGTTTCCATAGCACACTACTTTTAATTAATTTCGTTTACCGGTGACAGTAACAGTTATGTTTTTAAATTTACACGTTTTGTAAGATATCTCGAGATAGAAAAAAGGTATTAACATGCGGTTTTCGCTATTCTGTTGCTAATTTTGTCTAATTTTGTAATATGGTATTAAAAATGCATGTTTGTATTTAATATTTTCCAAGGAACACTAGATTTCTGAAAAAAATTAAATAACGCCTTCTAGCTGGCATATTACTCAGTAAGTTGGTTGGAAATCATAACTTTTACATTGACGAAAAAGATCTGTCTTCAACAAGACCAAGTTTGCAAAATTTGATTAAGCAGAACCGGACTCACAGCCCGTTTTTCATAACAAGGTTCCCACTCACCCCCACCTCTTATTTCCAAAGGTAGACCTAAACTTGTCAAATCAAATATGCGTAGAATTTTATGAAGAATACGACGATCGGATTTCCAGTGCCCCTTTATTAGGAAAATTTTGTAAAATTTAGATTTTTTTATTTTTGATATTCAATTACGCCCTCTAGCGGTGGTCCCACAATTATGAAAATAATTTCCAGGCTTTTCCTGAGGCAACTTTTGTTATAAAATTTTTTATTTCAAAGCTCTACTATAAACTGTTCCTGAGATATGGCCGAGAGCCATTCTTATTGGGACACCCGGTACAATACCAGCACCACTTAGCAAATTTCGTATTCGCGGTGTGCAAGTACTTGGAAAGGGAAACGAGAAACGACCGTGCGCGAGTCGCGGAGAAATATTGCAACTATCTTAAATAATTCATATTGTCAATTGAAATTGTCAAATTGACGTATATTTCATACCTTCTGTCATTGACGCAGAGAAATTATATATTGCTCCACAATATTGATATGATATGCAATTATTATATAAAGGTAAATTTAATTAATTGTATTTTGCTTGCAGTACTGCATTTTAATAACTGATTTTATTTACTATATACAATTGTTTACGTTTGCTAAACATAACCTGCATCTTATTTTTTTCTTCTTATTATTTTTTTGGACTATGGTCTTGACAATTATCCAGCAACCAGGACTAATATAATTGGCCAATATAATTAAAAGTGCGAATAAAAGTACAGAGCGTAGAAATAGAGGTCGCTTTGCCGAATTTGCACGGTCCCAATTGTTGTCCCATATCCGTGTAGCCTGTCAGGAAATATTCAAAAATAAATAAAATAAAAGTTTAACTTTGACACCCTGTATTTAGGTTATTATCAACTTTTGTACTAAGGTAAGTTAGCTTAAATCGACCTATTTTAACCTCAGGAATCTAAGGTTAAGCTATGGCCCATTCTTTACCAAACACCCTGTATAGCAGAACGAATTGATTGATGAAAAGATTTGAAGTTAGAGATAAGAGTTGGGTTGACTAGATGCTATGTTTTCTCGACTTTGTTTTATGGAATGGAAGCTTGGACCTTGAAGGTGGCATCAATAAAAAACTGGAATCATTAGAGTTGTAGGTGTATAGAAGAGTTCTGAAAATATCATGGACAGAACACGTTACAAACAAAGATGTTCTGAGAAAAATGAATAAAAAAATGAAAGTCTTAAATACAATCAAAACCAAAAAATTGGAATATCTCGGACATATTACATGTGAACAGAATGGTTGCGCAACCTGAGAGAATGGTACGTATCATGATACTATAAGTAACGTTATTTATAGTATCATGGTACGGATGTACATCAAATGAACTTTTCAGAGCAGTCGTCTCTAAAGTCCGAATAGCTATGATGATTGCCGATCTCCGTCGCGGAGATTGCACTTGAAGAAGAAGAAAACGAATTCGCCATCAGAACCGACACCCGGCCGAGTTGCTCCGGAGCAACTGCGTGATGTTTAGGGTCACGTTATATTCTGGAGTTTGGAGTGATTTCGGCACTAAATTGATGCAAATTTATTAGGTATAGTATTTTTACTACAAAAGCGATATTACGTAGGTAAAAATTTTTGACGTAAGAGAACTGTCAAAACATTAGAATGTGACTTTTCATTATTGCCATGTTTATAATAAACATGGCAATAATGAAAAGGCACATTCTAATGTTTTATAATAAACATGGCAATAATGAAAAGTCACATTCTAATGTTTTGACAGTTCTCTTACGTCAAAAATTTTTACCTACGTAATATCGCTTTTGTAGTAAAAATACTATACACGAAAGGTTTTGGGGTTGCTGAATACGAATACGCTATCAGAACCGACTCCTTGATTACTGCTAGGGCACGTAATTTTCTGGAGTTTGGAGGGTTTTTGGGCAACAGGTGCACCGGGGGTCGGTTCTGGTGGCGTATTCTTATTCGGCGGCCCCAAAACCCCCCAGTACTACTAAATTTGCACAAATTTATTGCCAAAAACCCTCAAAACTCCTGATGACGTGCCTTAGCAGTAGGATTTACAATACCGGGATTCCGGGATCCCATATATACCGGAATCCCGGACGATTTTTGTCCGGTATTAAAAACCGGTATTTATCTAAAAATACCGGTATTTTGGTATTATCGTTGATTGAGGTATTATATTTCAATCAACGGTATTATATTAGTTGATAAAAATTAAATTTATGCCCAATACAAGTATAATTTAAAATAATATTAATTAATTACAAGAATTTTTTTTGAAGATAAACAAAAATTTCGTTGTATTTTTTATTTAATGTTTTTTTATTACACATACCGAGCCAAGTATGGCACCATCGAGAAGCGGCGATGTCGGCGATATAAAGAGATTGTTTATGTTTTACATCTGCCCAATGCCACATTTTGCAAGAAAAATTAACCCGATGGAATTTTGGAAAAAATACAAATCCAATTTCCCTGAGCTTTATTATTTGGCTATAAAATATTATTTGTCAATACCTGCCACATCAGTACCTTTCGAAAGAGTATTTTCAAAGTCTGAGCAGTTAAAACCTAAGTTTTTTAGAAATTAAACTAGACATTAGAATACCGGTATCCCGATATTTCAAATATCAAATACCGGTATTCAGATTTTAGTTCGGTATTGTAAGCCCTACTTAGCAGTGAACCTGATCACATCACAAGGTGTTCCGGTAGTCCGTTCTGATGGCGTATTCCTCTTCAGTGACCCCAAAAACCTACCGAGTAAGAAAAGCTGGCCCTTAATATACTTATTGTGACATGTTTATGCACTTTTGGATGCATTTTTTCCATTTTAAAATGCAACTAGGTATGTATCTACAGTTGAGTCCGCGAGTCTTTACCCGTGCGTCATCATTTAAAATTTAAAGCATACGAAATAAGTCTGAAATTTACTAAACGCAATAGCAAGTGACAGAAAGTGGGTATTATATCGATCACGGGTTATAGTATAAAGTTTGACGTTATCAAATAAATAGAATGTCAAATTTAAGTTTTGCTTTAAAATTTTAGTGCAGAATTACAGCTACATTTGAAGTACCTTAATAAATTCTTTTATTATTATTGATTAATAAATAAATAAACAATTTATAAAAAAATTCAGTAACATATTTTATTTTTCCGCAAATCGCAAGGAAATTTTGACATTCCTGTCAAAATTTCTTGAAGAAAAAGTCAGGACTTCCTTACTGTAAGGAAATGTCATTTCCTTACTGTAAGGAAATGATATTTCCGTACAGTTGTTAGTGTTCTACATAAATGATAGAAAACACATTGCTATTAAAACCTTGTAAATTACCTTAATCATTAAATTTTCTTTATCTGGAGCTTCCTGGATAAATTTTTCAATTTCTTCCTTCGTTAAAATCTTAGATTTCTTTGCCCTATAACCTTGAGCTTGCCGTTTCAATAAAGAACGAAGTTTTGAGTATGTAGATATATCTACATTGTGTTTAAGTGCAAGGGTTGACTTCAGCATTGAATAATTGGCCCATAATGTTGAAGATTTCATCTTTAAACAAAGGTCTAGGAAGTATGCCATTACAACATTTTCTGAGAAAGAACTCGTATTTTTACTCATGCGATAATCCATAAAACGTCTGTATGCATTTTCGTACTTTTCTCTTGATTTCTTTGGCAATAATTCTAATGAAGCAGTACTCACTGCCTCAACCAGCTCTGGAGGAGTCCCAGGAATGGAAATTTCATCATCACTTATCATTTTACTTTCGAGAACACCAGCAATTAAATTTATAAGCTTCAAGTTTGACAATTCAACCTCAATACGTTTCCATAGTAACCCAAGTAATTTTATTAGGAATTTCAAAGCACCATTTATTTGGGAATAAAATTATCGCGTTTTTTTAAATCAATCAATATCTGTCGAATTTTAAACGATTTGCGGAAAAATAGTATGTTTACCTCGTAGGAAAAGCCACATTCCTGGACTCTGTGTTGCTATCCAGGAATGTTAAGCTTTTCCTACCCGGTAAACAATGTACTATTTGTTATTTTATTCACTTTGACGGAAATCTAAACACAATCATTTCTTTACTGTGTGAATGACGTTAGCTTTGTATGTTTTAAATATTAATTGTCGAAATATTTAATTTACCTTAAAATTTCAAAGCCCAATATAAAATTAGTTGTGAAAACAACTGTTTGTGTAATATAAAGAAACTTCAAAAAGCAAAAATTCGACAAAAACCGCAAAAAATTCAACTGACTGACAGCCACAAAAGTAAACAAAGCAGAAACGTCAAACAAGTTGTGCTTTATGAAAACATACCGAATCGTCTTTTTTTGTACCTATCTCTTTTCAATGCACTGAGTCTAGATGGTTCATAAAAATAACATGTGTTTTTACTTAATAACAAACGGCAGCTGGTTTGTCATGAGTTTCATGCGTGGAAGAGAATGATGCTAGATAAAAAGTATGTGTTTTATCTCGCCAGGTATTAATGACGCACGCGTAAAGACTCGCGGACTCAACTGTACTTATTTCCACCCATTTTCCTATTGAAGACTTTTTTCCTGACATCAACCTAACACAATGCAAAAAGTAGCAAGTTTCTAGATGCTGCATTTAGAAATCGATCCGAATGCCCCAAATATCCGTTTTTCATTTCATATTTTCTTTGTGTCAAACTGTTAGTTAATTGTTATCTATCTGTCAATTTTATGTTAATTCTCCACTAGTTATAGGTACATAACCGTACCCTCCCCCCCCTCATAAGGCTCACGACTCTAACAACGAGGCCTTTAGTATCTTACTAGTATCATCATCATCATCAATGGCGTTAGTGCCAAAAACTCTTCGTGAGTCTTTATTTCGCGTTTACTATTGCCTTCCATGTTTGTCGGTCCTGTGCCACTAATTCCCATTGTCGCACTCCCATTTTCTCTAGATCTTCTTTGACTGCATCTTTCCACCTTTTTATAGGCCGCCCTACAGACCTTCTTCCACCTGGCCTTTCCCAGAATACATTGTTTATAAGGCGATTGTCGTTATTGCATATCACATGCCCTGCCCATCTGAGTCTATTGGCCTTTATATATCTGACTAGATTTTCCTTTCCGAATAGAGACTCTAGCTAATTATTGTTTCTGCGCCTCCATTCGTTTGTCACGCTGTCTTTGCAAGGGCCATATATCATTCGAAGGATTCGATACGTTCTTACTGGTATACGATCGAATTACATATTACATAATATCTGAAGTCAAGCCTTGGGTCCACGTAAGGATAATTATCGTCCTGATCTTTTCTATTTAGCCCTTATGACTGGCTCTACTTTAGGGCCATGGCACCGATGAACATATTTATTCTCAAAGCTTTAGAATGAATAGTAGGTCTGGATCCCGCGTATGAAAAAAAGTTGATTAATAGCAAGCTGAAAATTTGTTAATAGCTTAAGGGTGTCTAGTCGGATAAACTTTGATATATGGGAACACTGGAACAGGGGCAGTTTTAATTGTGGAACAGGTTAAAAATTTGGAACGGTCACACCACGAAAACGGCACATTTATTTTGTCCGACAGAACAGACTTAAACTCTCCGAACAAAGATTAAACTCTCATGCAAAAATCAGACTGCTATTTATCACCTGTCATAATTCCTGTCATTTGACATATTTTACATGTTCCACTCATTAAAAGGCCCATTTGGTGATAAATAGCAGTCTTATTTTTGCATGAGAGTTTAATCTCTGTTCGAAGAATTTAAGTCTGTTCTGTCGGACAAAATACATGTGCCGCTTTCGTGGTCTGACCGTTCCAAATTTTTAACCTGTTCCACAATTAAAACTTCCCCTGTTCCAGTGTTCCCATATATCAAAGTTTGTCCGACTAGACACCCTTAAGTATTAACAAATTTTCAGCTTGCTATTAATCAACTTTTTTTTCATACGCGGGATCCAGACCTATAGGTTGAAGCTTAGCAATATCGAAATGCTTCTTAAAAAACAACTAGGAATGTGGAAGATAAAACAAATTGTAAATAAAAATACTTTAAATAAAATAAAAATATTTATTAATTATAAATAAGTATAAATAAATAATTAACGTGTAATTTCAACAAGGTGTCAAATGAAATACTTATTATTGTATCGTTATAGTCGGAGAGATAGAAGCGGATTTTGTGCGTGATAAGTAATATGGAAAAACTATACGGGGATATGTTGAATTAGTTGTGTACATGACTTTCACCAACGGCCGGAAACCAGAGTTGGGGCCGATGGTAGTTATAAGGGGTCAAAGTCGCGGATTTTATTATTTTTTTTATGACGCTCATGATCGAGATAGTGCACCAAAATTTGGGAATAAGTAAGGGAATAAAGTAAGTAACGCTGCGTGGCCGACAAAGGGGTGGGGGTAGGGGTGAATATAAAAAATATAAAGGGTTTTTTGCGACGTTCGTGATTGGGATAGTGGACCAAAATTTGGGAATAAGTAGATCATGATATTACTAAGTAAAATCCTCAGAGCCGGAAACCAGAGTTGGGGATGAGGGTAGTTATAAGGGGTCAAAGTCGACGTTTTTATTATTTTTTTTTGTGACGCTCATGATCGAGAGAGAGCACCAAAATTTGGGAATAAGTAGGTCATGATGTAACTAATTAAAATCTCCAGGGGTGGCATGCTGCGTGGCCGGCAAAGGGGTGGGGCAGGGGTGAATACAAAAAATATAAGGGGTTTTTTGCGACGTTCGTGATTGAGAGAGTGCACCAAAATTTGGGAATAAGTAGACCATGACATAACTAAGTAAAATCCTCAGAGCCGGAAACCAGAGTTGGGCATGAGGGTAGTTATAAGGGGTCAAAATCGCCGTTTTTATTATTTTTTTGTGACGCTCATGATCGAGATAGTGCACCAAAATTTGGGAATAAGTAGGTCATGAGGTAACTAAGTACAATTTCCAGGGGTGGAACGCTGCGTGGCCTATAAAGGGTTGGGGGTAGGTGTGAATACAAAAAATATAAGGGGTTTTCTGCGACGTGCTAGTTTGAGATAGTGCACCAAAATTTGGGAATAGGTAGACCATGACTTAGCTAAGTAAAATCCCCAGAGCCGGAAACCAGAGTTGGGATGAGGGTAGTTTTAAGGGGTCAAAGTCGCAGTGTGTGTTATTTTTTTGTGACCCGGTACAACATTTGTCCCCCACGCAGCGTTCCGCCCCTGGAGATTTTACTTAGCAAAATTTTGGTGCACTATCTCGATCACGGACGGCAAAAAAACCCCATATATTTTTATACTCACCCCTGCCTACCACCCCTTTTTACCCCAAGCGGCGTTCCTCCCCTGAAGATTTTACTTAGTTACGTTATAACCTACTTACTCCCAAATTTTATTGCACTATCTCCATCATGAGCGCCACAAAAAAAATAATAAAACCGCGAATTTTACCCCTTATAACTACCCTCGTCCGCCACTCTGGTTTCCGCCTCTGGGGATATTACTTAGTTATGTCATGGTCTACTTATTCCCAAATTTTGGTGCACTATATCAATCACGAACGTCGCAAAAAACCCCTTACATTTTTTTATATTCACCCCTACCCCACCCCTTTGTCGGCCACGCAGCGTTCCACTCCTGGACATTTTACTTAGTTACGTCATGACCTACTTATTCCCAAATTTTGGCGCGCTATCTCGATCATGAGCGTCACAAAAAAAAATAATAAAAAACGGAACTTTGACCCCTTATAACTACCTTCCTTCCCCACTCTGGTTTCCGGCTCTGAGGATTTTAATTATTTATGTCATGGTCTACTTATACCCAAATTTTAGTGCAATCTCAATAACGAACGTCGCGAAAAACCCCTTACATTTTTTTATATTCACCTCTACCCCCACCCCTTTGTCGGCCACGCAGCGTTGAGCCCCTAGAGATTTTACTTAGGTACGTCATGACCTACTTATTGCCAAATTTTGGTGAACTATCTCGATCATGAACATCATAAAAAAATAATAAAAACCGCGACTTTGACCCCTTATAATTACCCTCGGCCCCACAGACGCGGATCCAAGGGGGGGGGTCAATGGGGTCAATTGCCCCCTCCTTGAGACCTCGCCTGGTGTCTACTGACACTGTTTTTAAGAAAGAGATTACGATTGAACATAAATAATAAATTTTGTGTCCTCTTGATAACTGAATAACTGAAACATAAATATGGCAGAATTCCTTGAAATCGAAAATTATTAAAAGTTTTTGGAACATAATAAATGAAAAAGTCGCACAATAAACCTGTTTATTGCCATCTATTCAATTCAATGCCAGAGTCCAGATAAAAATAGTAATTGCGGGTGCTATGTTATGGTAATTTGATCATTTAATAAAACCCTCCGAATAAGAGCCGCTTTTAGAAGGATGTCCAAAGTATTATGTAACAGAGACCTAAAATTGGCATTAAGGATCCGCAGTGGCGTAACAAACACCGTCGGGGCCCCCCCGCAGAATTGGAAATGGGCCCCCTTTAAAAAATTGTCCAATGCGACATGTGTGACAAATACCTATATGTGTTACAGCCCAGTAAATCAACGTAAAATATGGCAATACCGTGTAATTTTCAGTGTCACCACCGAAGTGGTCAACTCAAGATTTTTCGAGTTATTTATGAGTAAAAATGTTTATTGTTCAACAAAAAAACCACGATTTTAGGCGATTTTTGGCAAATAGTTTAAAGAGTAAATATTCGATCGAAAAGAATATTGTTAGCAAAAATGTATCTAGCTTATGTAGCTCATGAAAAGTTTTTCTTATTCGTCAAATTCCAAATCGAATATTTCAACGTGAAATAACCAAAAAAAATGAAATACGGTTCGGGAAAACTCATAAGAACTTTTTTAAAGTGTTTAAAAGAAGCTTTATTTTTCATAAAAGTTTCTAGCGTCAAAACTAAACCAGTTACGCTCAAAATGCAGTTAATCCCATTTTTTGGAAAAAAATTGTGAAAATTTCCCCCTATTTAGCACCCCAAATGAAACTAATCATTATCGCCTTACAAATTACCAAACTGTTTTATACGACCTGTAAGTTTTACCAGTTCAAAGTGTTTATTTTTAAAAGGGTTCTAGGTTAAGGGTTAAACGAGTCACTAATCACGACTATATGCAAATTTTAAACAGCCATGTCTTAACAAATTTTTGTCTTACATAAAAACAAAATAAAGCCAAAATATTTATAAAAGCAAGACCTACCTACATTTCTTTACTCTTTGAGATTTTTCGTATCACTAAGACTTTTTATCATTTTTATTTTGAATAAAAAAGGCATTTTTCAAAAATAAAAAAAATTTTAATAAATTTTTTCACAAAAAAGAACTTCGAACCGGTCAAACTTACAGATCATATAAACAATAAATATTTAAAGTAAATGGTAAAGCGCTACTCATAAATTTTATTTGGGGTACGAAATAGGGGCAGATTTTCACGATTTTTTATACCAAAAAAGGGGCCAACTTTATTTTGAGCGAACTCGTATAGTTTTGGTGCTAGAAAGTTTTATAAAAAAATAAAAACAAAGCTTTTTTTTGAAATATTTAAAAAAAGTTTTAAGAGTTTTTCCCGAAAATTGATTCATTTTTGATTATTTCAGGTTGAAATATTCGATTTTAAATTGGACAAATAAGAATAATTTTTCATGAGCTTCAACTGTGCTTTCACTGTGTCGATAGACTTCATGAATAAGTACACCATTTTCTGAATCTTTTAAACTACATTTTTGCTACAAATATTTTTTCGATATCTAATATTTAATACGATAAATACGTACTTATATTTGAGTTATTTGTGAAAAACCCGTCTGAGAACGTTGTTTTTTTAATAAACATTTTCAATCGCAAATGACTTGAAAAGTATTAGCATAGATAAAGAAACTCTATAGAAGAACAAAAGTTGCTTATAATTAATCAATTTATACATTTCCGGACTTATTTTAAACGTATGTTTTTCACCCCAAGGAGGGGTGTTACCCCCCGAAGTAAAAGCAACCAACGGCATATATCCAACTTTGAAGTGGAGTGTAACTAGAACCTAAATCCAAATTGTCAAGCAAATACGTACGTCCTGACGCTGATAATTTCACTCCAAAACTGTCATTTACTGAGCTATTGGTGTATTCATGCATTGTTTATGACGACTTATATTTTTCATCTTTATTGGTATAGAATAAAATAGAAAAAAAATTACTAAATTATTACATTAGTATTATTCTATGAGATGAGCAACTTTCTTCGTGCACTATCTACTATCAGCGAATATATCAACAATTTTATTAATTCGGATGGACAACTTCATTTTCAATACTGCACTGCTTAAAAAACGTATGTATGCAAATGATATAAAAACACATTTTTACATATTATATTAGACAACAAGATGGGGCCCTTGACATATTGGGGCTTCATGTTGCGGGGCCTCTGTTACGACTCTGGATAATTGTATCGAAATACTAAACGTAGGTAAAGATTAAAGAGAAAACCCATTTCGGCAAATTGAAATTCTCAAATCTTTCAATAGTCATGTAGTACACCACGTAATTTATTGCCGTTACCATAAAATTTCGGTAGGCCGGAAGGGATTAAGTTTCTAGATATTATGAGATGATTCACTTGGCAAATACGTCTATTTAGAAATTTACGTTTTTAAATTTAAACACACACCGTAAAATAATATAACAATAACAGATTTTTACATAATATCAGATGACAAGATGGGGCCCCTAAACGATTGGGGCCCCCCCCGCAAGCTTCACGCTGCGGGGTCCTCTGTTACGCCCCTGAGGATCCGACTACTTCGCTGCTACATATTCTCGGTCTTACTGTATGGTGTCGAGTTTTGGACTGTGAATAAAATCGATCTTTATGGTCTTGAGGTTCTCGAAATGTAGTGCAATAGAAGAATTTTAAGAGTTTTTTGGATGGAGAAGATTCGAAACTCCACAATACTAGAATATCTCAGCAAGACTACTGCGATTATAAAAAGCATCAAGAAGAATACCTGGATTATTTCTGACGTTTAATGAGAGGTCCCAAATATAGGTTGCTACAAAATATTATTCAAGTGAAAATAGCAGGCAAACGCCGTCCAGGACGAAGAAGAACTTCATGGTTGATTTAGGGTATCAATAAATAAAATTAAGATGCCTGTGATGGTAACCAACGTTCCGAAAAGGCATGGTACATGAAGAATAAGAAAATAACAGCTCAAAGAATCCTGCGTACGCCAGTCACGAGAAAATTTGTATTTCGTTGCCCCCACCTTGCAAGGTTGCTGGATCCGCCGTTGCGGCCCCAACTCTAGTTTCCGGCCGTTGGTGAAAGTCATGTACACAACTAATTCAACATATCCCCGTATAGTTTTTCCATATTGCTTATCACGCACAAAATCCGCTCCCAGCTCTTAGACTATTACCTGTTATACTTACATTTTTAGAGTTACAAAGAAAATTGCACTTAGTGCTATTTTACGCAATATAACGGGATCAGCTAATGAATTTATGAAAATTATTTTTATAAATAAAAAACGAAAGGCTTCTGTTTTCTAAGAATTTAACAAATATTAAAATCAAAAGGCGTCTTCTAAAGCCGCGTCTTCACTGATAAAAATTTGCGACGAACCAGCTATTCGTCGCAAATATTTACGTGCTCGAGGTAAATTGTTAAAATCGGACGCAAGAATTTTCGGCACACACGCTACATCGGTTGTCGGTTTTTGAGTGAAGATCAAAGGATTTGCGTCGCATACGGTTTGCAGTGTGGACGCTTTTTTTGGTACTGTGCGTGTACTCCACAGAACTTGGGCAAACGCGCAGAACGACCGATAAACAAATGTTCGATGTTCGAGCAGTTAAATGTGTGCCACAAATTCTTGCGACGAACCATAAGTTCAATACGCACGTAAAAATTTACCAGTGAGTACGCGGCTTAAAATGAACAATTCCAACTGATGTTATTAACTTATTTGGGATATAAAAGATGTTAACGATGTATCTGAAATTGTTCATTAGAATCTATATCCAAACTCTTTAATTGTATTGCTGTTACACTATCCCAAGTTCTTGTTCCTCGTTAAGTAATACTCAAACGGTCTGCATGTTTGTCCCATGTAAACAATTTTTCATCAAGTTAATTTTGCAATAAATGTTACGAAACCATTTCTTACTTTGCGTTTTAGTTTTAACCAGATGTTGATACAAAACGAAACAACAATTTCAGCATTGTACAAAAAGCTTTTAAATTATAAGAGCATGTATCGTTGTATACAGTGATGCCCTGTGTGGTCTAATTTTAAATTCCCCTCTTAGAATTGTTTGTCTCTATGATCAAATTAATTGGTATACTTTATTAGAAATTACAGTTTTCTGAATAGTGTAACTTTCACTTCTTGTGGAATAATAATTGACTATGGAAACAAAAAATTAAATTGGACCACATTTGGTTTCTATATTAAGTTTCCATCTCTCATGTCACTTTTGATCTACCGTCCAAAGGTTTTATGGATGGAAATTGCAATAGTATATAAATGGAAAACCATCTTTTTTCATTTATTATACAATCCGACGAGTGAGAGCTGGCGGGTGACCTCGTATTGTGTATTTCTCGTTGTGCATTTTCGCGCAAGGTCATCCGCCAGCTCTCGCTTGTCGGATTGTAGATTTTTATAAAACTAAGACACTTGAAATATGCAATTAACGATAAAAAATATAAACAATGGGTGAGTTCATCGTAGTGCCACAGATTTATAACAACCATCTATAAGAAATGACAGGAGCTAATTAAAAAAATTAATCCGGACAAGAAACAGAGAGTTAATACAGTTAATGATTACATAGAGACTTTTTATTTGCCAAAAATGAATAGATCTTTGATCTAAACGAAGAAAAAAGAAAAATAGCAATCCGCTTCACTTAGATTATTATCAACAATGTTAGCTCATCAAACTTTATTCATCACTACAGATCCTGGACGTACCTGTTGTAGAAACCATGTAAAGAAAGCACTAAAACAGTACTTGGTAGGTGGTAGGAAAATGTGTGCATATTAGGAAAAAAATATGGCTAGCCGAATTTATGTAATTGCTACATGTGAGGAATTATGAATAGTGGCAAAAGTATGTGAAGAATTTTAGTTCAATTGTGAACACAGAATTATTAATATTTCATTTATAATATTTGTACCAATATTCAGCAGAATGCGCATTTTTCCGAGGTTATAACTTTTTGTCTATTTAGAATTTAGACTATCATTATGTAAGATATATTAGGAAAAAAGAACTGCTAATCATCCAGCATTACATTTGTTATAAGTAGAGAAAAATAATTAAGAGGCACATCCTGCTAAAACTGGATAGATGAAAAAATTACTGGTTATTGTAGTCAAACACTGCTGGTATTATAATAGATGGAGAATGAAAATGAAATCTATTGCAATACGAACATACAAGGACAGGAGAAGGACTGATTTTCAAGAAGAATCATCTGGATGGCAAAGCGTAACATGGTTAGTTAAACTAATTTTCTGTTTAAATTCCTTACAGCAATAATCGCACTTAAATGGTACTTCCCCAGTATGTATCCGGTAGTGGTTCTGTAAAATATGATACCGATTAAACGTCTCTTGACAAAACATTACATTGAAACGCTTTTTCTTCGTGCACTTTCATATGATGATTTAAATTATGTTTCCAAGTAAACGATTTGGAGCAAAGTTCGCACTTGTAAGGTTTATCGCCAGTATGTAGCAACACGTGAGCATTTAGATTCCTTTTCTCGATAAATTGTTTAAAACAGATTTCACACTCGAACCTCTTCTTCGCATTGTGCGTAAGCAAATGCCTCCTTATCTGATATTGGAATAAGAACTCTTTCTCACAAACTTCACAGGTAATAGTTTTTTCTTCAGAATGTACTTTGATGTGAATTCTTAATCTAGATCGCTGAGTGAACGCTTTAGGACACTTCACATTTAAACGGTTTTTCGCCTGTGTCTATTCTATAATGCTCCACCAAGGTTAATCTAATAATAAACCTTTTCAGACAAACATCACATCGAAACTTTCTGTCGTTCGTGTGCCTTTTAAGATGGTTCTTTAAAGAGTCTATTCTAAAGAACTCCTTGGAGCAAAATTCGCACATAAACGGCTTCACACCAGTGTGTTCGTACATATGCGTGTCCAAATGTATCTGCGTGTCTTTCCAGGAAAGTCTTTCTGACAAACGGTACACTGACATTTCTTGATATTAGCGTGAAACGTATAATGCCTATTTAACTGGGATTGTTCCATAAACGGTTTAAAGCAAATGTTACACTTAAATTGCTTTATTGCCATATGGCATAGTAGACGGTTTTCCAGATCAAACTTTGTCTGAAATATCTTGTCACAATAATCAAAGTAACAAGTAAAAGTGACTTGTTCTGTATAGGTTTTTATATGTAATTATTTTACAGTGATAATCACCATGTCAATTGTGTTTACTTCTCTGGAGGTGATATATGGTCCAGAACTATACAGTTGTTGCCATCCTGGTCTCACCAAGATTACAAAAATATGCCGACGAATTCAAAACTGTGAGCGATAAGATAGTATTCCTAAAACTGGAAGGCAAAACACATAAACTCAATATCATACAAGTTTATGCATCAACCAGTACAGCAGACGACATAAAAGTCAAGGAATTCTACGAAAAATTGGAAACAACAATCGCCAACGTTCCAAATAAAGAGCTAACCTTAATATGCGGTGACTTTAATGCAAAAGTCGCAACGATACACAAAATGAAGATCTAAAGAATGTACTGGGAAAGTTCGGCATAGGTGAGAGAAATGAAGAGGAGTTTGCTATTACAAGTAACTATTCTATCATGAATACTCGATTTAAACACCATGAACGCCGACTTTATACTTGGAAAGGTCCTGGAGGTAGGTCTAGAAATCAAATTGATTACATCCTCACTAGTATTCGCTTGAGATAATCAATCCAAACGGTCAGATCGTATCTAGGAGCCATATGCGAATCAGATCATATTCTTCTTGTAGTTTAAGTAAGGAGAAACTTCAAGAAGTGCAAAAAAGTATGCTCTCTTTTCCTAAGAGTACATCACTCGAAATATGGGAAACTATTAAACATTGTTTAACAACACCAATTAATCTAAAACAGAAACACTGAAGAGCAGATTAAACGCTTAAAATACATGAGAATGGAAGAAATTTTTGTCAAAGTGGTGTACATAGTGCAAGAGAAAAAGCTTGTTTGAGAGACCTCAATAACGAAATAAAACGAAGGTGCAAGGCTGATAAACAGCAACACTATCACAATATATGTAAAGAAATTGAGAGCCACGATCAAAACAATCAGCCAAGAGATCTATTTAGAAAAAGATGCTACGTAACAAGATACTTTAAAGCCAGAACTTGGGCCGTTGAATACCAAACAGGAACCCTGAGAAACAACAGAGAAAATATGGCAGAGACTTGGAGATTATATTGCTGGGATTTATAAATATAAAAATGATAAACGCTAGTAACTTATACACCTAACCGCTGAAGAAATGGAAGAAGAACCTAATATGCTCGAGAACAAACTAAGGCTAAGAACAGAACAAGTGGGTCTCGGTCTCGGTGGAGGTGGAGGTCGCGGTCGATGTCGACATCCATGTAAAACAAACACATTGTACTGAATGAAAGAGAACAGAGCAGGTAAGTCGCGGTCGAGGTTTAGCGCGATGTCATCCAGGAGGTTTACGTCGATGCTTTTGAAAATAAAATGAGCTTGTTTTACATGGATGTCTACTGAGGGGCCTACAAGGATGCTTCCCTGTGATTGGTCCGTTCGAAGCCAAGTTGTTTGTTTGTAGGTTGATTACCTGCGCTACCTGAGTTGATACTTTTTATATAATCCCTTTTTTGTATTCAGTTTATTTTTTAATTTCCAAAGTAATTAAATTAAGTAAATTTTTGAAATATGAAGGAGGATCTGATTATTTACAGCTGACATTTCATCACTATCATCACTTGACTGACACAACATCGCAAAAACACAGTCTTTTTGTCATTCAAATTTCATTAAACTACTTCACTTGATAGTGGTTCTAGCTCGACTGACAGCGCAGGTGACCTCATTGCTATGTGCTGTCGACATCGACCGCGACTTAACTAGTAGCATCCACCGCGACCTACACCTCCACCTCGACCCACTTGTTCTGTTCTTACCCTAAGCCTGGCGATCAATAAACTTAAGTATAACAAACCACCAGGATATGATAACAGACTTTGACAGCAATGCTCAAAGCCACAGAAAAACAGGAATAAAATTGTGTCATTTGCTCTGTAACAAAATATGGCATTCCAAGCAATGGCCTGATGACTGAACAAAATCTACAACAATGACAATATGCACATAAAAAAAGTAGCTTCCGTAAATGCGAAACTATAGAACCATACCGTAGGGCTAAATGAAAAAAAAAGCATAACAGCAATCATTATCTTCACTTAGATCATTTCAAGAGTACTAGCTTATCAAACTTTATTCACCACCGTAGATTCTGGATGTACCTACCTATTGGGGAAGTCATTAAAGAAAGCACCAAATATTCTACCTCATAGTTGGTAGGAATATGTGTGTAAGTTAGGCAAAATATGACTTACTCAATTTTTGTAATCACTACATTTGTGAAAAGATGATTAGTAGCAGGAAAAAAATATGTGAACAATTTTAGTTTAGTTGTGAAAAAAGACTTATGAACACTTCATTTATAACATTTGTACCAATCTTCAGCACAATGCGTGTTTTGTGTCCACTTTTTGCCTATGTTATCACTCAGTTAAAAACTGTATCAACCAGCATTATATTTGTTATAAATAAAAAATATATATTAACAGGCACATTTTACTACAGCTAGATGGATGAAATCCAAGAAACCACTGGTTATTGGTTTTAGAAACTTCTTTTACAATAGATGGAGATGGAGAATTAAAATGAAGTCTATTGAGACATGAACATACAGGGACAATAGAGGGACTGGTTTTCAAGAAGAATCATCATCTGGATGGCAAAGCGTAACATGGTTAGTTAAACTGATTTTCTGTTTAAATTCCTTACAGCAATAATCGCACTTAAATGGTACTTCCCCAGTATGTATCCGAGAGTGGTTCTGTAAAATATGATACCGATTAAACGTCTCTTGGCATACATTACACTGAAACGCTTTTTCTTCATGTACTTTCATATGGTGATTCAAATTATGTTTCCAAGTAAACGATTTGGAACATAGCTCGCATTTGTAAGGTTTGTCGCCAGTATGTAGCAACACGTGAGCATTTAGATTTCTTTTCTCGATGAATTGTTTAAAACAGATTTCACACTCGAACCTCTTCTTCGCATTGTGCGTAAGCAAATGTCTCCTTAGCTGATATTGGAATAAGAACTTTTTCTCACAAACTTCACAGGTAATAGTTTTTTCTTCAGAATGAACTTTGATGTGAATTCTTAATCTAGAACGCTGAGTGAACGCTTTAGGACACTGTTCACATTTAAATGGTTTTTCGCCTGTGTGAATCCTATAATGCTCCACCAGGGTTATCCTCCTAATAAACCTTTTCAGACAAACATCACATTGAAACTTTCTGTCGTTTGTGTGCTTTTTAAGATGATTTTTTAAAGAATCTATTCTAACGAACTCCTTCGAGCAAATTTCGCACATGAACGGCTTCACACCAGTGTGTTCGTACATATGCGTGTCCAAATGGATCTTTCCCGGAAACTCTTTCTGGCAAACGGTACACTGATATTTCTGGATATTAGCGTGAAAAATATAATGCCTATTTAACTGAGACTGTTCCATGAACGGTTTATAGCAAATGTTACACTTAAATTGTTTTATTGCCATATGGCATAGTAGATGGTTTTCCAGATCAAACTGGGTCTGAAATATCTTAGCACAATAATCAAAATAACATGTAAAAGTGCCATGTTCCGTATGGGTTCTTATATGGGCCAAAAAGTTTTTCCTGAGGAACAGATTTTTGCAATAACGACATGTTAGCATATTTAACTTGTGTATTTTTAAATGGTGACTTAAACTAAATTTGGTTTTATGCTTTTTAAAGCATATTTTGCATTTTAAAGGCTGCCTAATTTTGTTTTTACTATGTTTTTTACTGTTTGTTATTTTCTTGGAACATATTTTTAAGCATCTGTGCTTCTTTAACTGAATTTTGTTTTTAAGTAAACTACCGCAACTTTTACATTCAAATTTTCTTTCCAACACCCTATTTAGAGATTTTTTTATATGATTTTTATGTTTCAGTGCCGATTTTAACAGAATTTTAACATTAGGAGTATTCTTAATAGGTGACTTATTTTTTACTTTAACTTTTATGCGATGGATAAAATAGTGTGATAAAAATTCAGATGTTCTGGAGCTCATCTTTCCGCAAATCTTGCATATATTAAGATGTTTCCCAAAATGGATATCCACATGTTGACGTATCTTTCTTGGGGTAAAAGCTAAAA
Source organism: Diabrotica virgifera virgifera (assembly GCF_917563875.1). Taxonomy (NCBI): domain Eukaryota; kingdom Metazoa; phylum Arthropoda; class Insecta; order Coleoptera; family Chrysomelidae; genus Diabrotica; species Diabrotica virgifera. Next base: position 59,158,707 of record NC_065450.1, on the reverse strand, counting down.
TAAAAAAATATAAAAATGCAATGTACATTTTTGGCCAGAAAATATTTTTATACCACACTTCTAATTAATGCCCGAAAGAGTGGTAGCCTCATTATATTGACCCTTCCAACAAAAACTGTTGTAACTCATTTTTTTTTATTTTTGAGAACAATTTAATAATACGGAAATTTCGCCCAGGTAATACTAAACTTACGTGCATAGATATCGGCCCACCTAAAAATGTTGTCATTTTTAATGTCTCATATTTCCTAAACCTGTTGGCCGATTTAAGTGATTTTTTGAACATGTTATAGCCTGATTCTTTAACAATACCACTGTAATAATATTGTTGCTAAATAGCTAAATTTTCATTGTATACCGGGTGTACCAATCAAACTGTGTTTTTTTCTCAAAGTTCACATCACCCTGTGGAATATTCTAGCATTTATAAAATACTGAAATTAAAACCCAACTATAGCCTCAGGTTTTCTTAACATTCTGTTTTTTTATTCATTCGTTTATGTTAGATAATAAAAAAGTTAGGTACTTACATGTTCTTCATCAATACACGGTGTTTCTGAATAAGTGCGACAAACTTTAAGGGATAATTCTGCATGAAAAAATAATGACTGTTGGCTTTATAAATGTATGTCCGTCAATTTTTGTTTCCAAGATACGGGATGTTGAATTTTTTCTTACAAACTGACGATTTATTTTATTGCTTTAAAACCGGTTGGGATATGCCAATGAAATTGCATACTTTTGCATATTTTTTGACATACAATTAAGAATTTAATATTCAATATTAGCGCGCATACATGTAATATGACCGATCATATTACCTGCATGCACGCTAATGGTGAATATAAAATTCTTAATTTTATACCAAAAAATCCGCAATAACTATCTCTTAAAACCTACCAAATTTCATTTGCATATCTCAACTGGTTTTAAAGCAATAAAATAAATCGTCAGTTTGTAAGAAAAAATTCAACATCCCGTATCTCAGAAACGAAACATTTGCGAACATACGTTTATAAAGCCAACTGTCATTATTTTTTCATGCAGAATTACCCCTTAAAGTTTGTCTCACTTATTTAAAAACACCGTGTATTGATGAAGAACATGTCTAGTTGTTAAAGTACCTAACTTCTTTATTACCCAACATAAATGAATGAATCAAAAAACATAATGTTAAGAAAACCTGAGACTATAGTTGGGTATATTTCAGTATTTTATAAATGCTAGAATATTCCACAGGGTGATGCGAACTTTGAGAAAAAACACAGTTTGATTGGTACACCCGGTATACAATTAAAATTTACTTGTTTAGCAACAATATTATTCCAGTGGTATTTTTAAAGAATCAAGCTGTAACATGTTCAAAAAATCACTTAAATCGGACAACAGGTTTAGGAAATATGAGACATCAAAAATGACCAAATTTTTAAGTGGGCCGATTTCTATGCACGTAAGTTTATAACAACTCAATGTCATAATGTAGGCAACACAGTGTACATTAATGTAAATGTTGTATCTCAATAATTTCCTCTTCATTTACTGTGAAGAAAGTAGTATTATAGAGTTACTACAGTATTCATTGGAAATTTGTAAGGAAGAACAGAGATACAAAAGAATGTTCTTGAATACACTTGCGATTTCTGAAACTTTTGTTAGTACTGCATTGCAAAATATTAATGAACGTGGTACTACAGAACAAGAAAAATTGTTCTCACTTGTACCTTCTCATTATAAGGGAAGAACTTAAACGAATGTACTTAGAAGAAGGTTTAAATATATTGGTTATGTAGAGAATGTACATATAGAAGATGCCAAACTAAAAAAATGAGATGCAGTAACTACAGTTAGACAATATAGGGATACCTAAACTCACAATTACAGAAACAAAAAGAATAAAATTACACTAACTATGCTTAAAACACAGACTTTGTTAAACATCTGAAAGATACTAACAAAAAGTTGTTCAAAAGCGATAAATCGGTTTTAACAATATGCTTTGATTGCAGAAGGTATTAATAACACAAAGTCATAATATGACATAAGTATAATATGGGTAATATTATTACCCATATGCATGCCAGTGGTGAATATAAAATTCTTAATTGTATTTATTTGTACCTATATCTCAACCGGTTTTAGAGCAATAAATAAATCGTCATTTTGTAAGAAAAAATTCAACATCCCATATCTCAGAAATGAAGCATTTACAGACATATGTTTATAAGTCAAGTCTTCCTCAGCTGTTCACGTGGGCTCAAAATGATTTGACTCAGCCATGTTGTCTTTTTAATATATAAAAGAATTTAGATGTGAATTTATTCATTTTAAGGGGTTGTTATACACGATATCTGTGGCTTTTGCCCAGTATCCATGTATTTTATTGAAAGTTCCTTATGTGTTGAAAGTACTTGGCTGATAATAAAACATTTTTTACACACTATCAAAATTTTTTTGAGAGCATACACCTGTTTGTTGTTTTGACCTAATTAGAAGTGTGTACAAGTCTTACAGTCTTTTCCAATATGTTTATAAAGCAAACGGTCATTATTTTTTGTTGCACCCCTTAAAGTTTGTTGCACTTATTTAGAAACACCCTGTATTGATGAAGAACATGTCTATAGCATATGTCAGACATGAGATTTAGTGTACTAAATACCCCAATACAAACTAAATGAGAATCTTTTTGACAATGTTGCCGCTCTTCATGCTATCAGCACTGAAAGGTAGTATTAGGCAGGTACTTGTAGAGGATTATAACTGTTAACTACTGTGGAATACTGAAGGAGAATTTATTTATGATAAGTCACAGATTGGCAAACCCGCTTGCAATATACAACTGCACTGATTCTAATGTTTGAAACAGAGAATACATAGCTGTTAAAGTACCTAACCTTTTTATTATCCAACATAAGCTAATGAATCAAAAAAGAGAATGTTAAGAAAACCTGAGGCTATAGTTGGGTTTTAATTTCACTATTTTATAAATGCTAGAATATTCCACAGGGTGTGGTAAACTTTGAGAAAAAAAGAACACAGTTTGATTGGTACACCCAGTATATGGTTGTTTTCATGAGCATTTTTCAGTGCGTCACAAATGATAGAAAAAAAGGTAAGTCCGTGATAATATACATTTTAGTGACATGACATTTTAGTTAAATCTGATAGTTGTCAAATTTTATTTGCAATTTGGCATAAAACCAAATCAATTGTGTTCATTGCATTTATAAAATGGTATTTTCTTTGATTTGTATAGTGTTATAAATTGTACAGATTAAATTTTTTTTTTATATAGAATAATATAATATTATTTAATATTGTATTATTAGCGCCATCTATTGACAACTATATTAAATGTTATAAATGTCACCCACGAAATGTAATCAGAGACATGCGTTTTTTCTGTCACATACAATTTAATGCGTTAGAGAGAAATCGAAAAACAGTGACGCACTGAAAAATGCTCATGAAAAGAACCATACAATGACAATTTACCTGTCTAGCAACAATATTATTACAGCGATATTGTTAAAGAATAAGGCTATAACATTTAAAAAAACACTTAAATCGAAAAAAAGGTTTAAGAAATTCGAGACATCAAAAATGACCATTTTGTGGGTGGCCCGTTTTCTCTGAGGCACAGTGTATAATTCAATAAATGTTGGGTAACACAGAATGGGTTATGCAGTATTGACTCTTTTAATAATTCAATGATACAATAATCAGACATAAACTTACTGTTATAACATACAGGACAATGATACTCTTTCTTTAGTTTCCTTTTTTTCTTTTTGATCGTTTTGCTACAAAGAGATTTGTTTCTGGTAGGAGATGTGGTATTTTGTTGAAATGTTTGATAACTGGTCCCTTGACTATGAAATAGGGAAGTATCCAGTTCATCTTGGGGTTCTTCTTTAATATTACTTTCATGTGAATATACTGCTATACAAGGAGGATAGTTATAACTTTCATATTCATCTTCAGACTTCACAACAGATAACGGTTCAGCAAAAATATTTTCCGTATAAATACATTCTATTTTTTCCTCTTTTACTTCCATTTCCATTTCTGAAAAAGTTTTAAGAGTTAAATTTCTACAATAAACTAATCCAAAAAATTTGTTATTTATTTGTTACTTCTTGGGAAATGACAGGTGTTGTCGTTGTCAATGTCATTGACATAATCAGAAACCAGAAACCGTTGTTTTTTTTAAACTCTCTCTACATTTACGTTGTCTAAATATTTTAGTTAAATTGCTTACATATTTAAAAGTGTATTGTTTTTATATGTACAAAATATTAATTATTAATCGATAGAAAAATTCAGAAAAATAAATTGTTAAGATGAACTACTCCAAGTAGTTTGAACTACTTACCATATGATGATGACGTGTCAAGTGAACTACTAACCTGAACCAGTTCTTGAAAGATGAAAGTAAACAAAAATATAAAAAATATTTAAATTGAATTGCATTCATTCAAAATAAATAGTTGTGTAGCGAGAATCGTTGCTGGAACTATACATACCTGTAGTTAAATAGTGTATGTTACATCAGAAAAACCTCTTCTTCAGTTTAAAACCAAGGTTAGTCCTACTTTATAAATAAATAAGATCTTGTTTACTCCTAAACATACAATATTTTAAATAAACTAAATGAAAACAGTTTAGAAACTCTTATCTGATCTGTATGATCATTATAATAAAAGTAATTGAGAGGAAATTAAAGAATTATATTTGTAAATTTCAAAGTGCCCATTGGGCCCCATAGTGCAATCCATTTTGTGACCTGACCTGAAAGATCTGAAAAGAAATTAAATTCGCTTCCTGATTATTTTGCGTAAAGACATGTGCTGATAGGGCTGAAGTACTGCAGAAAACAAGCAGGAGCCTGTCAAGTCATATTAACCTTCCTTCTAGATTCCAGGACATGGGCCTCCTGTATACAGTGGGACTATTTCAGGGAGACTTCACCTGCATATTCTGTAGCAAAGGTCCTTAAACAATTAACCATATTTATATTGCATGCCTACGAGTCATTAGATGGCAGATCATAAACACATTTCAGAGACTATTAATTGGCTCAAAAAGATATGATCTTAAAATGCATAAAATGATAAATCGTAATGAGTTGATTAATATACTACATTCGCTCTCGCGAGATTTTTTTTGAGACATTCGGAATAGGAAACGTACAACACAAAAATTCCTACCTCACACTAATAACTGCTAAAATCAACTCAAATCAACTTAATCTTTCATTAAAAAAGAAGAATTATTAGAAATAGTGGGAGTGTCTACTAATCTCATAAAATTTTGTGAAGTTTATTTCTACAAAATATTTTTATTTTGTACAAATAAATAATTTTCTCATTTTGCTATCAATACATTATAATGGTTTAAATAAATAAATATTGATTGGCGTAAGGTTTATGTTATTTTTATGTCTGTTTACTATTAATAATATTGGATATGAGCAGGTGCGTTGGTTTTGTAGTAATTTCCAGTCACTTCTGACAACTGAATTTTTCAAAAAAGAAATTACTAACGTCAGTGTCAAAAAAAATCTCGCTAGTATATTGAATTATTTATAAGGTGTATTGACAATGGCTTATGCAACATTTTATGATAAATACATTTTTCTAAAGCTATTATGAGTTGTGAGCCAATTTTTTGCCCATCTTTATGTTATTGTCATAGACCTAATTATTACAGTATTGTTCACATACAATAAACTGCTGATATTTTAAAACATTTTTATATACTTGGCTTCGTCTTTGTCACTATATCCGCAAATTTTGTAATTCATTTTGAACATAGTTCTAGGCTACCTAGGCACCTGAAATTTTCAGAATAGCTCAGAACTAGCTAACAATGCAATATTTAACTGCTATTATATGGATAAATCGATATTTTTTTAATTTCAAACTATTTTAAACATTTGGCTAATACCATGACAATTAGATTCCATTTTAAAGTATGTCAACACACCGATAATTACAAATTGATTGTGGCTCAGTGGTAATGCATTATACTGTAGAGCGAGAGGTCCTGAGTTCGAAACCCGGCTGTTGAGTATCTTTTTTAATTTTTTTAATAAATAATTAAAAGTTAATATACTTAAAATTCATATTATATAAGTTAATTAACATATATACTTAATTATTATATATACCATTTTAAATGTTTTCTTTGATTTATATGAGTTTAAATCGGCTAGAGAAAATATGCCTCTAAAAAAAAGTCAATTACAAAATTCTTTTATGACAAAATTGAAACAACAAAATAGTTTATAATTTTTATTGGGCCTATAAATAATGAAAAGGTTTTATTATAAAAAGTTCTTTTTATAAAATAAGTGTGTAATAGTTTAATATGCCTATACAAAAAAAGATAAGTTCCCTAAAAGATTATAATGATCTTGTTTACTTCATTTATTAACTGCTTTACTGCCTATTTAATAGGTGATTAACACATTAACATTAATAGAATTATGTTATGATGTTGTCAATCCGCTTTTGAGAAACCTTACAAATATCAACAAATAGGCAGTTAAAAAAATCTGTAATCAGCTAGTTACGAAAATAAGGATTTTGCACGGTAAGTTTCTTGCATTATAGAATTTATAACCTTACACAATTAATTTTAATGTGGTCTTTATTCGCAAATGTATTTTACGTATTTAAAAGAACAAAAATGTTAATTAACTACTTAGATTAAAATGTTTACAAAGTACCTGAGTACCTACACTCAGTTTGTATAAAAAGTGCTGATTTTGGATTTTTAAATGGAGTGGATTTTTAAATGGAATAAAAGTTAATTTTTTATTACATACCTGGATTACACATGATTAAAGTTTTTTTATTTAGCTTACTTAATGCCTCGACAACCAATAGCCATTATCCTGGTACAGTTGATTTTGCAATCAGATACCTAGTGTAGTGAGTGTGTTGAGTAAATGTCTTGTTACTTTGAAAAGATGGATTCATTGTCTCTACAAAGAGACGATAATTGTATCCGAACATCTGCAATCCCTCCGGTGAGTCCTAATCCCATAAGGATAGTAACTATTTCCACTTCGACATTAATTTTTAATAAATGAAAAATTTCCTACCCCTGATGAGATTCGAACTCAAGACCCTCGAATCCAAAGGTAGGCTCTCTAACCACTGAGCTACAGAGGATTAAATAGTTTTAATCCAAATACAGTTATGTGTTTAAATTTATACAGTGTGTCCACGGATGGTGTGCCCAAGAGGAAAAACTTTTTTATTTTCAATTTTAGCGAAAAATGTCATTCTTGATCAAAAGTTTTGCTTGTTCTAAAAGGCTTGTTCCCCATAAAACGAAATTAAATTCAAGTTTTTCAAAACCTGCTCAATTTTGTAGCCAATTTTTATGTAAATCCATATAAAATGTTGTAAGCTACAATGTAGCTTAGTAATTGTCAATTCCGATAAATAATTTGCGAATTCTCATTCTTTATCGACAAGACAATGTTAAGCATCCAACAAAGAATTTATCTTGTAAAGTGTTATCGAAAAAGAAAGACAATTCGCAAATTATTTATCGGAGTTGCCAGTTAGCAACACTAAATTATTGTTACGATTTCGAACTTAGTGCAAAAATTTATAGGGATTTATATAAAATTGGCTTCAAAATAAGCAGGTTTTGAAAAACTTAAATTTTATGGGGTTTTACAACAAGCAAAACTTTTTATCAAGAATAACATTTTTCGTTAAAATTGAAAATAAAAAAGTTTTTCCTCTTGGGCACCCCATCCGTGGACACACTGTATATTTAGTTTTAGTTAAAAGTAATAATAAAAATAGTAAATCAGAGATTTCACAACAACGCAAACTGAGTACCTATATAAAAACAAAAGACGTTATTTTCCACTTCTTTTTGTGTGTGAAACATATCTATCCGTCTTCATAGCATACTCCTCGTCAATAATAGGGGAAGGCCATGTAATTTGGACCCCTTAAGAAGAAATTGCAATATATTAGACATTTTCTATAACAAGATATTGAATTTTTGCGTCTTCTACTTCTGTGTTTTAATTAATATTACACCCCAGAATGGAGAAAATAGTTATAATTAAATTAAAAACAAAAAAAATTTAAATAGTTTATATGTAATTTGGACTTTTGCCATTTAAATTAGTTTTGTCATGTAATTTAGTTTTACTGGTTTTTATTATATACTATGTACTATTACTGACGAACAGGTGAATGTAGCATCCGGCTATAGGTACCTATACATAACATGTAATGTTGAAAATGAATACGAAGACTGGTAAGCTTTGAGATGTAGGTATTTCGCCGTCTGGTGAAGATTCGATGAACTTCTTATCATTCTACAACTGAAAATGGAAGAACGCTAGACGAGACCCTGGTAGGCTACATTTGATTTGGCTAAGAAACACAAAATAATGGACTGGCTTAGACTTCTGGTTACTAATAAGAAAAGTCCAGAACAGGCAAAAGTTTGCAGATGTCATCGCCAACCTTCGGTAGAAGAGGGCACCTGAAGAAGAACATGGTTTTGTTACATTTGATTCCATAATTGATTTTAGTTATAATAGCTTTATTTTTATTCGTGTCTATACGGGTGTTAGTAAATAAGTATGAAAAATTTTAAGGGCAAATTCTACATGAAAAATTAATGCCAGTTTGCTCTATAAACATATGTCCGCAAATGCTTAGTTTCGGAGATACGGGGTGTTGAAATTTTTATTTCAAACTGCCAATTTATTTATTGCTCTAAGACCAGTTGAGCTATGAAAATTAAATTTGGTGAGTTTTAGGAGATAGTTATTACGAATTTTATGACATACAATTAAGAATTTTGTATTTATCATTGGCGCGCCTACGGGCAATGGTCTGAATTATTTTAAAGAAATAAATAGTACGCCACTGAGATATTTCGAATTAGAAATTATTTTTAAATTCCACGTCTAATTTATGATAAAAAACCTTTCATGCCTTTTTTTTCATATGATGCACCGTTTTTATGCAAAAAAATAAAACATCTTGGCGCATATTTTTCATTTCTTAATACATCATCAAGAACTATCCAATATAATAATACTAAACTAGAACAATAACAAGAAAATATTACTAATACCATTTCAACTAGGTGCAAAGCTGCATGAAATGTTTAAAATGATCTCCTTTACAGGTAACAGAAGAATTTTATATTCATCATTGGCGCGCGTACGGGTAATGGTCTGAATTTTTTGAAGAAAAAAATAGTACGCCACTGAGATATGTCAAACTAAAAATCATTTTTGAATTCCTCGTTCAATTGACGACAAAAAATCTTTCTCGCCTTTTTTTCATATGCGGCGCCGTTTTTATGCAAAAAAAATTAAACATCTTAACGTTTACAAAGTATTTGAACTAAGTTTCTATGCATATGGAAACTACCTCAAATACTTGGTAATTAAGATGTTTTATTTTTTTGTATAAAAACGGCGCCTCGTATGAAAAAAAGGAAAGAAAGATTTTTTGTCGTCAATTGAACGAGAAATTCAAAAATGATTTTTAGTTTGACATATCTCAGTGGCGTACTATTTTTTTCTTCAAAAAATTCAGACCATTACCCGTACGCGCGCCAATGATGAATATAAAATTCTTCTGTTATCTGCAAAGGAGATCATTTTAAACATTTCTTGCAGCTTTGCACCTAGTTGAAATCTTATTAGTAATATTTTCTGTTATTGTTGTAGTTTAGTATTATTATATTGGATAGTTCTTGATGATGTATTAAGAAATGAAAAATACGCGCCAAGATGTTTTATTTTTCTGCATAAAAACGGTGCATCATATGAAAAAAAGGCAACAAAGGTTTTTTATCATAAATTAGACGTGGAATATAAAAATAATTTTTAATTCGAAATAGCTCAGTGGCGTACTATTTTTTTCTTTAAAATAATTCACACCATTGCCCGTAGGCGCGCCAATGATGAATACAAAATTCTAAATTGTATGTCAAAAAATTCATAATAACTACTTCCTAAAACTCACCAAATTTCATTTTCATAGCTCAACTGCTCTTAGAGCAATAAATAAATTGGCAGTTTGAAATAAAAATTTCAACACCCTGTATCTCCGAAACTAAGCATTTGCGGACATATGTTTATCGAGCAAACTGGTATTAATTTTTCATGTAGAATTAGCCCTTAAAAATTTTCATACTTATTTACTAACACTCTGTATTTGCCTGATGAAGTTTTTAAATTTTTAGATCGATATTCAATACAAAATGAAGATAGTAACTGTTGAGGCACCTGTGAACATAGCAGTCATTAAATACTGTAAGTTTAATTGTAATTAAATTTTTCTATACTGTAACTTTACATTTTGATAGTACAGAGTATTAATGATTTTAATGAATGGAGTATTTGTAGCAATTAATTGTTATTCATTTTAGGGGGAAAGAGGGATGAAGAGTTAATTCTACCAATCAATGATTCATTAAGTGCCACCCTCAGTACGGATTTTGTAAGTATGATTTTGTCTATCTATGCCTTCTCCTTCTCCACAGCTAGGTCTTCCTCTCCTTCTTCTTCCTCTTGATGGCCATTCCAAAATCTGTTTTGGTAGTCTTCCCTGGTTTATGATCATATCATCTAATAATGAACGTTTTACATCAAGTATCTCTCTAATTCTCTCGTTCACCTTATAAGTGGTGGTAGGTTATAGGGTATGAAGTACACAACAGGAATAATAGACAAGGCGGAAACGGCGGGTTCGTTGGGAAAAATATTCCCATGAGATATTTTTGCATAATCACATTGGTGAGACATCCCAGAATAAGGTTCAAGAAGTCGCCCACGTGAAAAGTGGGCCAATTTTTTTTTAACAATTTTTTTTAATCAAATTGCAAAAATCAATATTTTTGGACAGGACTAATTTTTTTTAGGTTTTTTGTAACATTCTGGACAAAAAACGTCTCTTATAATTTTTTCTCTAAAGTTGATCTTTTTCGAGTTATAAACAATTTAAAATTTGAAAAACGCGAAAATGGCCATTTTTAAGACTTAATAACTCAGTTAAAAATTATTATTATGAAAGTCAGTAACTGACTAAATCAAAGTTTAAAGTCGCCGCTACATGATCCTGAAGAAATCTGTGTCATTAATTTACTACTAAGCTGTTATTTTTAACTAATAACAATGATCGGTTAGATCGTAATGATGCTGCTGTAAATGTGAGTGCGAGTAAGATGCACAATTGGACTGCTGGAATGGCTTCTCTCTCGCACTCAGCATTTACTGCCGCCGCACACGTACATGGCACTTATTATTATTACTTAATAATAACAGCTTAGTAATAAAATAATGACAAAAATTTCTTCAGGATCTTGTAGGGGGGGCTTTAAACTTTAATTTAGTCATATATTGACTTTCATAATAATAACTTTTAACCGAGTTATTAAGCCTTGAAAATTGCCATTTTTCGTTTTTTTCAATTTTAAATTGCTTATAAGTCGAAAACTATCAACTTTAGAGAAAAATTATAAAAGATATTTTTTTGTCCAGAATGGTCCAAAAAATTAAAGAAAAAATGTTCGGGTCAAAAATATTGATTCTCGCAATTTGATTAAAAAAAAAATGTTAAAAAAAAATTGGCCCACTTTTCACGTGGGCGACTTCTCGAACCTTATTCTGGGATGTCTCACGAATGTGATTATGCAAAAAAATCTTATGGGAATATTTTTCCCTTCGAACCCGTCGTTTTCGCCTTGTCTATAAGGTTATTTCCGTGTTTCTTCTCCTGATATTCTCCAGAAATCCATTTCTGTAGCTGTAATTGTCTTTGACCTGCCTTACATCACTTCTATATGTTATTATATTCTTAATAATTGAGTTATAGATCCTTTTTTATTTTATTTTGAAATATTGTGGTCCCAAAGAATACTATTAAGCATATAGATGCAGGCAATCTCTTTTTTTATGACCTTGTCGAGTGTTCCATCTTTAGTTATCTGTAGGCCTAAAAACTTCTGAGCAACATTCTATTTTTTCTTTAATCTTCCAATATTGTTTTTGTCGTCTACTATAGGTACACATTTTTTTGTCTTCCCTATATTGACTTCCAGATCCCATCTTCGATATTCTTCTATTATGTTAGTCCTATCGCCAGTGGGGGTACAATGGCCTCCTTAATTCAGATGGACTTACCCAAGTTCTTTTTATGTATTTTGACCCGTAGAACACGAATTTTTTGGGTAACAGTTGATCCGGATGTCGATAAAATTGTTATAAACAAAGAACTTGAGGAATCACATAACAGCGATTTTTCGCAAAACAAAACATTTTTTTGTATTTTTTGGTCATTCTAAGCAAAAAATATTTTTACAAGTTTTTTCGTAGGATGCATACTTTTCGACATAAACGCGGTTGAACTTTCAAAAAATCGAGACATTGCAATTTTTGAACCCGAATAACTTTTGATTGAAAAATAAAATAGCAATTCTGCTTACCGCATTTGAAAGTTCAAGTCAAATTCTATCGGTTTTGATTATTTTCATTGTTGAAAATTAATTTTTTTATCGTTAAAGAAAGCTATTATAGTGCTTGAATGATGTTTTCAATGCATTTCTCATTTGAAATCGAACGAGTAGGCGCGCATACAGACAATTTCTACGTAGATTACGTACATTAAAACGCATGCATTGGGCACTGGAAACACTATGTGTTTATAGCTTTGTTTTAACAATAAAAAAATTTATTTTTAGCAATGCAAATAATCAAAACCGATAGAATTTGACTTGAACTTTCAGATGCAGTAAGCACAATTGCTATTTTATTTTTTAATCAAAAGTTATTCAGGTTCATAAATTGCACTTTTTCGATTTTTTGTAAGTTCAACCGCGTTTATCTCGCCAACTATGCATCCTACGAAAAAACTTGTAAGAACATTTTTGGCTGAAAATCACCCAAAAAATACAAATAAAATGTTTTGTTTTGCGAAAAATCGCTGTTATGTAAATCCTCAAGTTCTTTGTTTATAACAATCTTATCGATATCCGGATCAACTGTTACCGCAGATTATAACGTACAAGACATTATTTATTAAATATACCATGATTAAATTCTTAGATGTGCGCTAAAACTACTATCCTAGCTAGTCCGTTACTGAAAGAAGATGTTTTTTGGTTGAATGGCAAACAGCAATCCCTTGACAATCCAAGACTACAAAATTGTTTAAAGGAAAGTAAGTATGTTAAACGTATGTTTTTCTTGATACATATCAGAATATATTTTGTATTTCTTTGTAATTTAAAATCTTTGTGCCTGCAGAATAATAAATCATTTGACCTTTGAACATCGAATTTACATAAAACCGATACATACTATTTACAGACGTAAGCAGGCCCGGTCCGAAGGATTTTGCCGCCCTGAGAAAAAACCACTCCCTCCTCAATTGGCTGTCCTCTAAATTTTGCCGAATCCTAAAAATTTGTTGCCCTGGGCAGTTTCATAGTTCGCCCACCCCTGGAGCCGGCCTTGGGTTTAAGACAATTGTTATAGTTCATGGATTTAACCGTCACTTGATATAAGTTCATTTTATGTAACAATAAAACACTGCAAACATTTGTTTTCATTACTTCCACAAAATTGACTACAAACTACAAATTAATGTGGCTACAGCTGTTTCGGCAGAGTGTTTAGTGTCTTCTTAACCAATTCGCTGCCGATGGGTACTTCAGTCAGGTGCCGTTTAAGAGAATGTCTCCTAACCGAGTTCCATTCTCTTCGATAGGCAGCGAATGAGTTAAGTTGTTCGAAATCACGGCTATAGTTTGAAGCACATCCAAGTCATCTCCTCGAAGAGCAATAGTCATGTTTACAGTCTTTTCTTTTTCGTAACATCCATTCACTCTTGCAGCTAATTCGAACTGTTTCATGTAGTTATTCCATGATTTTCCGTCTAAAATAGGGACTTTAATATGAACAGAACCTAAATTCGTCTGTCTGCTGTCCCTTTCTTCGTCCATCCATAGACATATAATACCTATTAGACTGCGCGCTGCCAACTAAAACTAAGTGACGATTGCGACAGAGAAAACTGAGGCTATTAGGTGACAAGTCTCTTTCTAATCGACGGGGTTCATCCAATGACGTTGGGTTTATCGATTACGTCACTTTTCCATTATCAGAAAGAGACTTCCCACCTAATAGCCTCAGTTTTCTCTATCGCAATCGCCTCTTAGTTTTAGATGGTAGCGAGCAGTCTACTAGTAGGTATTATTTTTCTATGCGTCCATCTTCTTTTTAATGTCTTTTAGTTTCTCTTCATAAAAGAAAATATTTTCAACCTCTTTTATGGTCAAGAGAAAAATCTCAGAAGTGACCTTAGGGATTTCCAAAGAGATGTTAGTAGAAACTTTGCTTTCCAGAGAAGAAATGTCGTTAGAAACTTTATTTTCTAAAGAGACAATGTCCTTAGAAACGGAAATATCAGCAGAAATTTTAGAAATATCAGAAGACATCAGACATTGCAATCGACGAAATAACAGCAGCATACATGTTCTAAAATATATACGTATCGGGATCAAATCTCTCTTCTTCCAGGGCGTCTTTCAGCCCTTGTATGAATTCAGAGTTTTTATCAACAGAATTTAATTCTTTATTTTCCAATTTCCGTTGTAAATCTGTCACTTTTAAGTCACTAAAGCCTCGTTGCCTTTTTCACAGAATTTATTTAAATACCCCACTTCTGACACCAATGTAATCTTAATTTATTATATCTCTTAATTTAGTATTTATATCTCAATTTAACATTAATTTATTTCTTCCAACACTAACACTAAACGTTGCTATAAAAATACAGTAAAACGTCTCGATACTAATTTAATTTATTTTTAGTAAAACGAAGAACCAATCTTGAGTCGCCAATACTAAACTGGAACATTTCAATTTGTTCGATAAACAACTTTCCTACTGCAGCAGGTCTGGCTTCTTCGGCAGCAGGATATGCTGGTCTAGTTGCTGCATTGGCTGCTTTATACAATATAGAAGGAGATATAACGGGGGTGGCAAGAGTAGGATCTGGAAGCGCTTGTAGAAGTTTATATGGTGGATGGGTATGCTATTTATTCATTCATTCAGTATAACATTAGAGAAAAATCGTTCTTTTTGTCGAATTTGTCCTCTATTTCTACAACGATTGGTGCGTGGTTTATATCTCTCTCTGAGTTGTTTCAGATATTCATATGCTTCTTTAGTATGATACTGATTGAAATCTTCGTCAATTTTTAGTGTTTGACCATTTTCGTATCATCTCTTCTTTCTTCTGTATGTTTTGTCCGCTTTTCTTCCAGCTTTTTCGAATTTTTCGGTCCTTTCTCGTGTTCTTTTTTGGGTGTACTGCACGAATAGTTTATTTCTTTTGTCTATTGCATTCTTATATTCTTCGTTAAACCAAATCTCTTTTCTTAGATGTTTTTTTAATTCCTAACACTCTTTTAGCCGGTTGCCATATTAACCTTTTAACCTTCTTCCAGTCTTCTTCTATTGTGTCCTTTCTCTGCCGTAGAAGTTATCTATGTATTTAATTCTTCTAGGAGTGGCTTTGCTATTTCTGGATTTTCAGGTTGTTCAGATTTAATTTTTCGGTCGGTAGATGTTTGTTTTTCTCCTATCTGTTTATCTGCCATCTAAATTTTATTTATAATAAGAAGTGATAGTGCTGCTCTTCTGTCTATTAACATAATGATCAATCTGATTGGTTGATGGGCCGTCTGGTGAGAGCCATGGCCTTATGCATATCTCATTTAGGAAAAAGGTAGAGTTTACGATAATAGGGAACTTGCATAAAATTTTAAATTCGAAAAAAGTTCTATAAATCACAACAGAGCATAATTTAAAACATGTTCAAAGTTGTTTTTGTGTTCCGTTTGGCCCCTAAAGACGATTAAAATCGAGAGAAAATTCAAATTATAGCAGGCAGCCCAAAACTCGCCCTCATTGGTCGTGATGTCATATCATTATAGTATTTGATGTCCTAGCCATTAATTCGTTAGGTTTGGCATTCGTTATGACACTCAGTTTTATAAATATTTTGATAGTTGCTATTTCTGACTAATATTTGAGTGTTTTTGTTAAGACATAGGGAGAAGAAAAATGTCCTGGCTGAGAAATCTCAGAGAATGGTTTGGATGCAGCTCAACTGAACTCTTTCGGGCTGTAGTGTCAAAAGTTAGAATAGCAATGATGATTATCAACCTTCGTCGCGGAGATGACACGTAAAGAAAAATAAGTTAAGATATACAGGGTGTTTGGTAGGTCGATGGAAATTTTTTAAGGGATAATAGGGGACGCCATTTGCAACATTTTTTGCTAATAATGTATCGCTCAAACTGTTAAGGTTTCCGAAATAAAGTTAAATTTGTCAATATTCGAAAATAAGGCTGCTCGTCTATTTTATTTTTAAAAATAATTATCTAAGCGAGATACTTTCCTGACATACAAAATGCCTTACGTATTACTTGCTCAGATTGCAAAAACCCTTCGTTGTTAATGCAACTCCAAACACAATTCGGATGTCAAAACAGTAAAACGCACCTTTCATACGCATACACTAACCATGTTTATAAACCAAAATAAACCACTTCATAGCAGGTAGATTGTTTGTTAGCATAGCAGGTAGATTGTTTTTTGTTTGTTATGCGTTCGGAGAATGACGATAGCCGATGGAAATTGTATGCGAAAAGTCAGTGTTGTAGGTTTACATTTTTATTCCATTCGTAAAACAGGGAGGCAGTACGCCTAGATAATTTTTAAACGTGAAATAGACGGTTGTCGAATATTGACAAATTTAACTTTATTTCGGAAACCTTAACAGTTTGAGCGATACATTATTAGCAAAAAATGTTGCAAATGGCGTCCCCTATTATCCCTTAAAAAATTTCCATCGACCTACCAAACACCCTGTATATATTATTACAATGACATGCGATAAATGTTATTATAAAATACAATGGTGTGACGTCACACGTGTTTGTGCGCTTTTTGGGTCGTTTGAAATGGTTTAAATACACAAAAGATTTTAAATTGGTACATTTTGGAAATCTCATTTTTAAACAAAACTGAACATTATTATGTAATAAAAAAATGTGCAAGTTCCCTATTCCCCATCCAGCAGTACAAAGTCTATTAGTAAGCCTTCATTTTTATTTGTTGTATCGTGCTTACGTTGTGTCATGTTATATTATGCTTACCCATTGTTCCAATACATTCGGTTTCTTTCCGACCTTAGCATTGACCTTCTTCTTCTTCAGCCTGTTTGCATCCACTCCTGGACAAAGGCCTCCTCATGAGCTCTCCACTCTTCTCTGTTTTGTGTTATTCGGTGCTAGTTTCTTCTCACTTTGGCTTTGATGTCGTCTACCCATCGTTTTTGTGGTCTTCCTCTACTACGACTGTGCTCGCGTGATCTCCCATGTAGAATGTTTCTCGTCCACCTTTCGTTGTTTTGCCGTACCACGTGTCCTACCCAGTTCCATTTCATTTGCGAAATTCTTCCAATTACATCTTCCACCTTCGTCCTGCTTCGCACGTCCTTGTTTCGTATTAGACCAGGATTAATCTGTAAGAAAAAGTCTATTTTTGGATATGAGAGGTGGCATTCGGATTTTTGCAGATAAAGTTAGGTGACACCTTCAGTAATAATAATTGACTTATGCTCCTTCTCAAATATGCCCAGAACATTAATAAAAAAATTAAAATATTTAAAAATTTCGAAAAACATCGATTTTTTCTGCTTTCTTTGCTTATAACTTTAAAACGGTTCGTTTTGGAACAAAGTCGTACAAAAATAAAATAAAGATAATTGAATTTTGTATGATATAAAAATGTCAAAAATGTCTTAAGGTATTACCTTTTCTGCAATATAGCAATAAATACAAAATAAGGGGGCAAAATACGCCTGTTGTTATTCAATGTTTCTTAACCACTTTGGTGGCACTTAGAACCTTAGTAATTCGCTTAGAAAATTCTTGTAACTTACTTAACACTTTAACTGCCAGGTAAATTCAGAGTAAATTTTGTACCGGGTCTTCTGGGCCAAAATATTTTTTTCATCTTAATTACTCTATTTGTGTTTGTTTTTAGAAAAAATCATAAAATCAGATTTGCTTTTTGGATATTTTTGTAAAAATTGCTGTGTCCGCATTTGGTGCACGCGGCCTGCGATTGTGAAAAATTGTTCCTGATGTCTAGTTGCAGGCCATGAGTACCATAGATGGACACTTAGGTCAAATAGTCCGTTATCTTAGGTAATGTCCTAAAAGAAAACCTGCAGCCATTGTCGAGTACAATAACGCAAAAGCATTTGTGAACATGTCAGATCAAAAGACAGCTTACTCAAACTGCTTACGAAAGTCTGTCAAATGGTACAGAAAAGTGGCATTTGAGATGATTACTGGTACTTCACTGGTGAATACTCTAATTATTTTCAATAACATCAACCAAAGCAAAATGTCAGTTACAAAATTCAAAGAAAATGTGTGCATGCAACTCCTTCAAAGTAGTAATCTACTTCTTTCTGTACAAGTTCAAGCCAAACATGAACTTACTCAAAATGCTTTGAACAAAAGAGGCAGATGCACGATTTGTTACAAAAAAAAACTCTGAACTCCATGGTCGAAATTATGCTATAAAAAACACAAAATGAATAACACGGGTATGCAACGGATGTGAAGACAGCCCTTTTATGTGCTTAGAATGTTTCTTTGCCAACCATGTTTTCACAAAAAAATAACTAAAACATGTACAATAAAATTGACGCATTACCTAATTTTCTAGTTAAAAAATACAGCAATATTTACTTATTATAATATGCTGTACTGTCATAAAAAAAAGTTAATGTATAGTTAATTTTCATTGTATTATCCCTTATACCTTTAAAAATTAAAAAAATCCCAGAATACTTTTAAACGTTATAGTTCTACACCAGACTCAATGATATTCGCATTTAAATACACGGTAAATGTATACCAACCACGGACACATGGCTGAAACGCTGATAAAACCTGTGTCCAATATATGTACACATGACAGAGAACTAAAATTGCCTGTGTCCATATATGGCACACATGGCAGTTAAAGTGTTAAACGGTCTACCAAATTTCATTAAAATAGACCTAATAGATTTTGCATAATAAATTTACAATCTAAATGTTTTTAAAAAAGTTGAAATTTTTTAGAATCTTTCTGAACAAAAAGTAGACTATTTAGAAGTTGGGTAATTTTTTTACATATAAAAAGGTGCTCTACCTATCTAATACACTTTACAGAATTAAAATCGGATTATTTAAGGGGCCTCAGCAATGTTTTAAAATTATAAACAATTTTTTGGCTTATAAACAAATAGCTTTGTTTAATAATAAAAAAATTAATTCTTAGCAATGCAAATAATTATAACCGGTACAATTTTGACTTAAACTTTCAAATGCTGTCAGCAGAATTGCTATTTTATTTTTTAATCAAAAGTTATTTGCGTTCAAAAATTGCAATTTTTCGATTTTTTGAAAGTTCCACCGCGTTTATCTCGAAAACTATGCATCCTACGAAAAAACTTGTAAGAACATTTTTTGCTTAAAATTACCCAAGAAATACAAATTTTGCAAAATTTTGTTTTGCGAAAAATCGATGTTATATAATTCCTTAAGTTCTTTGTTTATAACAATCTTATCGACATCCGGATCAACTGTTACTCAAAACATTCGTATTCTAAGAGTCAAAATACATAAAAAACTTGGGTAAATCCATCTAAATAAAGGAGCCCGTAACACTCCCTCCTGGCCACAGCACTAATTTGTTTATAAGGCAAAAAATTGTTTATAACTTTAAAACCTTGCTGAGGCTGCTTAAATAATCCGATTTCAATTCTGTAAAGTGCATTAGATAGGTGGAGTGCTTCTTTATATGTAAAAAAATTGACAAATCTTTGTATGTTCCAGTTTTTGTTGTGCAAGATTTTAAAAAATTTTAATTTTTGAAAAAAAAGTTTAGATTGCAAAATTATTATGCAAAATCTAGTAAGTCAATTTTAATGAAATTTGGTGGACGGTTTTAGCATATTACAAAAATTTTCTAAGCGAATTAGGAAGGTTCCAAGTGTAACCTAAGTGATGGAAAAACATTGAATAAAGACAGTCTTGTTTTGCCCCCTTATTTTATATTTATTGCTATTTTGCGGCAAGGATGATAAATTAAGACATTTTTAACCACTCGTATCTGATTGAAAATTTAATTATCTTTGTTTTATTCCTATACGACTTTGTTCCAAAATGGACCGTTTTAAAGTTATAAGCAAAAAAAAAATAAAAAAAAAGAAGTTTTTTGAAATTTTTAAATATTTTATTTTTTTTTAATGTTCCGGGCATATTTGAGAAGGAGCATAAGTAAATTATTATTAACGAAGTTATCACCTAACTCTATCCGCAAAAATCCGAATGCCACCTCTCACATCCACCTAAAAAAAGATCCTTCCTGGTCTATATATAATTGATGGATTCGACCGTTACTTGATGGAAGTTCATTTTATCTCACAATAAAACACTGAAAACTTTTGTTTTCTATACTTCCACAAAATTTATTATTTACAACTATCTGACTACAGCTGTTTCGGCAGAGTGCCTTTCTCAAGTGATATAATTTACAATGTGTTTGCCTTTTTAAGTCTCTAACTGAAGAGGTTGAGGAGTGGGGAGCTGTTTGTCTCGAGTTGGTCATTCAGAATTATATCTGTATTTTTCAGTTTATTAATTTCCATAGATTTTTTTTTTTAGAATCTATGGAAATTAATAAACTGAAAAATACAGATATAATTCTGAATGACCAACTCGAGACAAACAGCTCCCCACTCCTCAACCTCTTCAGTTAGAGACTTAGAAAGGTAAACACATTGTAAATTATATCACTTGAGAAAGGCACTCTGCCGAAACAGCTGTAGTCAGATAGTTGTAAATAATAAATTTTGTGGAAGTATAGAAAACAAAAGTTTTCAGTGTTTTATTGTGAGATGGTCTATATATGTTCTCTCAGAGATACTCTCAACATAGCTCGCTCGATAGCCCTCTGTGTTGTTTTTAATCTATTGGCTGACAACTCTGTAAGTGTCACGGTCTCCATTCCATATATTTATTTATTTAGCGTATGGCTATATTACAGTTTTTGTATGTAAATAAAGAAAACAATACATTATAAAGTCTGTATAGAATTTGACATTGTGCTCTACTTATTCCTTCTATATTCAATTGGTAAACTCTTACATTGGATCCAATTTCTTTTGTAATTTGTTCCTTGGAAAGACCATTCATTAACTGTGTCATCTTTAATGATTCTAAAAAAACTGCGATATACTTCTGTCAGAAGATCTTCGGAAAGATTGTCTGGCGATAAATTGTCCATAAATCATAACTGATAGAATACAACTGTTAAATACCCTTTTCCTTATATTTATTGGTATGTTTCTATTTTTCAACACATTACTGTGTCTTCGTACTACTGCCAAAGTCATTCGGATTCTTCTAGTTATCTCTGCCGTTTGATTCTGTTTGCCTAGTTTGATCGTGTTACCTTACCGCATTCACCTTAGCTGTTTCTATATGTTGATATAACATTTCCTGGATAAATAAAAGACATTCTCGTAATCATTAAATTGTAAAATGTTTTCAGGTTCAATGGAACAAAGGGATAACATCGACTGGAGAGGATTCCATAGCACACCAAATAGCTCCTCTATCGCATTGGCCAGAGATGAAGGTATTAATACTGGTAGTGAACGACGAAAGGAAAAAATACAGTTCAACTTCAGGAATGAAGAAAAGTGTGGAAACTTCAGAGCTTCTGCCATTTAGGGCGAATACCGTAGTACCTAAGAGGATAGAGGCTATAAAGGAAGCCATTTTGAAAAAGGATTTTGAAACTTTTGCTGAAATTACTATGAAAGATTCCAACTCTTTTCATGCTATTTGTTTGGATACTCTTCCTCCCTGTGTCTACATGAACGATGTCTCCCACGCTATAGTCGACGTTGTTCATCAATATAATGCAATTAAGAATTCACATAAGGTAAGTTTAAATCAATTGGGTTTGTTATAGTTGTATACTTTTACAAGAATTAAAACCCCTAAACGCCGTAAAAATGAGTGGCGCATACAATATTCCAGCTACAGAGGAGCTGATATGAATATTAGGTACGTGGCGCGAAAATGTATTTTCATTTTGGTGGAAAATGAAATTTTAGTTTTATTTTAAAAGATGTTTCCATAATATTTGTCAAATTTGAAGTAAAACGTGCCACAAAAGGATAACTTTGATAGTGTTTGTATTTTGAAGCTCTTTTGTGGCACGTTTTACTTCAAATTTAGCAAATATTATGGAAACATCTTTTAAAATAAAGCTAGAATTTTATTTTCCACCAAAATGAACATACATTTTCGCGCCACGTACCTAATATTCATATCAGCTCCTTTGTAGCTGGAATATTGTATGCGCCACTCATTTTTACGGCGTTTAGCGGTTTTTTATTCTTGTATCTTGTAAAACGTGCCACAAAAGGATAACTTTGATAGTGTTTGTATTTTGAAGCTCTTTTGTGGCACGTTTTACTTCAAATTTAGCAAATATTATGGAAACATCTTTTAAAATAAAGCTAGAATTTTATTTTCCACCAAAATGAACATACATTTTCGCGCCACGTACCTAATATTCATATCAGCTCCTTTGTAGCTGGAATATTGTATGCGCCACTCATTTTTACGGCGTTTAGCGGTTTTTTATTCTTGTATCAGGAGTTTTTCAAAGTTATTTATAAATTAAATGTATAAAGTTGAATGTAATGTTTCTCGATTCCAAGTTAAGCGTTATAAATGGTCGCCTTAATAGCACTATCTCTCAAATGATCTAGTGTCCATCGAATAATGTACACTAGATTTTTTTCTATTCGAAATAGATTGAAAACAAATATTGGGATGTCCGGTAAATAAAAAATATAAACCATTTCGGCGATAATGGTTAAATGGATTATACCTTTGGAACTCGATAACTTATATGGATATGTTGTTTCTATTTAAAATTCTAAACAAACTTAATTGTCCCTCGTTATTGGATAATGTGTACTTAAACACAATACATAGAACTCGACACACTGCACTCTTTTATATTCCTTTTCATAGGACTGAGTATGCTCGTCATTTTCCCTTGTCGAGAATGCTCATATTTTGCAATGACATGCTACTTGATCCATTCTGTCCAAGCATTAATATCTTCAAAAGGCAGCTTGGGAGTTTAATGATTTAAATATGTGATATTTTTCATCTTCTGTGATTTGATATACTGTGTTATTTTACAAATTTTATTGTTTAATTGTCTTTTATTCGTTGATTTTTTGATGTTTTTTGTACATGATCTTACTTTTACTTTTACTATTTTTTTGTATTCTTTTGTAAATGGTTCTACCATTGAAATAAATAAATAAACTTCTGAATGGCTTAACCGATTTTGATCATTAAACATGACTTTGAAACGTATTGACAAGTAGTATCTGATGCATCCAAGGTCAAGTATGGTAACTGAAGGTATTACAGGAATTATTGAGCTTGAAAAACCGTTTTTTCCCATAAGAAATACATTATAAATTTGATTATTTATGAAGCCTATAACTTAAAAATTCGAATTTTCCCAGATATGTGGTGTACACGGTTAGATGCGTCTAGAGTCCCCCTACAAACACTTAGTTATTGGCGCAATTCGTAGGTTGAAATTTTGAGTAATTGTCGAAAAACCAAAACTTTCAAAGTTTAGTTCTTCAGTTTTTGGGCTATACTGAACCGTGTGTAGGTATGATCTTGACCGCTTAGGCACCATTTGAAAGATTAACTCAACGCTATTGATTTGTTGTATTTGCGGTTTTCCTGTTTCTCCTTGAACCTAAGATATATATGCCCAAAAAGTATGTTATTTTGTGCCTACCAAGTCCTATAGCTGGCTTATGGGTGGTCAAAAGTCACAAACTACACCGGTTCTGAATCGGCCCTGACTCCCTCTTGAAACACAGAAAAAAAATTCAGATCGGTGTAACTTTTCCACACACATACGTACATACATACATATCCACAAACATTTTCCCCTTTTTAAATAAAAATTGAGTCATATTTGTGAGCTCGGTAACTTTTGAATGGTATAACCGATTTTCAAAATTAGACATGCGTTGGAAAGGTAAATACTCAGTACTATCAGAAGCCGCAAAGGTCGGACTTAAATTTTTGAAATTTTTGTGAGTTTTGGGGACGAGAACGAAAAACAGACCCTAAATGGGAAGGGCCGTAAAATCCACACCCTTGGACCAAAATGGAAAGTTGACATATGGATGGGCGAGTCTTTTCCTAAACTTTAAGATGGAATTTGGCCCAATTTACAATTCAGTCAGATTTAGAAAATCGAAAATTTCGTGTATATTCTCAAGCTATATTTTCGCGTATAGTGTCGCATGTAGGGGTATTGTGCGCCACTGGCGAAAACTGCCGTTCTCTGGTAATAGTACATAAGTACAAATAAATTAAAACACTTTAGAATATAGATTTGAAATAGAAGCACTACAAAAAGCTAAACAACAGGCAAAACTCAATGGAAATACATGACTATTGATTTTTCAATAGCGGAAAGGAAATAGAATGTATGTACATGCTTTGTGGTAAATGAAAAGCTGAAAAATCTAATCGTTGACTTCAAACCAATTTCAGAGAGAATAATAGAAAAATGCCAAAAAATAACACTTATAATTATACAGGGTGTACAGAAACTCTACCGACAAACGAAGACATAGATTCCTCAGATTTAAGACAATTTAACCCAATTCATCTAGTCCGAAAATTATTCATAAAGGAGCTAGAGCTATTTTGAAAAACGAAACTTGGTACACATAATTATCTTCCAGAGTTAAATCGATTCCATCCATTGCAAATTTCTAGTACCGGTCATAGGCGTTCGTTTTGGGTAGGGCTACAGTTATATTATCCCATAACTTTTTTCCTTTTAATTTCTAAGCATTCTTGAGTCTGGATTATTAAAATATAAGGTATTATAGTACCAAAAGGTACTCTTACTTTAAGTCGATAGGATACACCGTTTTCTAGAAAAATCGATTTGAAAATTTTTCGTTTTTTGAATATCAAAAAAAAAAAAAACTATTTAGAAAAACGAAAACTGGTACGTTTATTTATATTCCAGAGATGAATCGATTTCATTAATGGCGAATTTCTAGTACCGGTCATATGCGTCCGTTTTGGGTAGGTCAACGGTTATTTTATCGCATAACTTTTTTGTTTTTAACTTTTAATAATTTTTGACACTAGATTATTAAATTATGAGGTATTCTAGTACTAAAAGTTTTAAGTTGGTAAAATACACCGTTTTTTTTTTGAAAATTTTTTTCAATTTTTTTTTAAATTCAGGAAACGAAAAATTTTCAAATCGATTTTTCTAGAAAACGGTGTGTCCTACCGACTTAAAACAAGAGTACCTTTTAGTACTAGAATACATCACAACTTATAATCCAGTATCAAAAATGCTTAACACTTAAAGACAAAAAAATTATGCAATAAAATAACCGTTGCCCCATCCAATAAGGACGCCTATGACTGGTACTAGAAATTCACAATGGATGAAATCGATTTATCTCTAGAAGATAAATATGTGTACCAATTTTCGTTTTTCTAACTAGAAGCGTTCTGGAGGTATTTAAGAAAAACTACAAGACGCCATCTTCAAAGAGCTCTAGCTCCCTTAGGAAACATTTTCGGACTAGAGGACTAGATGAATTTGGTCAAATTGTCTTAAAATTATTATCTGAGGAATCTCCTGTCTTCGTTTGTCGGTAGAGTTTCTGGACACCCTGTACATGCACCGACTGAAGAGAAAACATGGAAATAAAGGAAAACTTCTTTAAATAAATAGATACATTATTCGAAAACA
The DNA here is from genome assembly GCF_917563875.1 of Diabrotica virgifera virgifera. Classification (NCBI taxonomy): domain Eukaryota; kingdom Metazoa; phylum Arthropoda; class Insecta; order Coleoptera; family Chrysomelidae; genus Diabrotica; species Diabrotica virgifera. The sequence goes on along the minus strand of NC_065450.1, from coordinate 59,132,717 downwards.
TTTAGAAGTAGAAATGAAAGAAAATACCGATAAAGAACGAACACAGGAAAGACCGCCTAACGAAAAAGAAATAATAGAGAAACTAAAGAAAAATAAGAGCCCAGCAAAGGATGGTAAGGAAAGTATCAGCTGAAATGTTCAAATATGGAGGTCTATTGGTACTAATTAAGCATTTGGAAAAGTTGCTGAAAGAAATATGACAACAAGAACACATACTGCAAGAATGGACTAAAGCCACGCTGTGTCCAATTCACAAAAAAGGCAATAAAAGTTTATGCCATAATTAGGTACAGGGGAATAGCGCTACTAAATGTTGCATAAAAAATCCATGCAGTACATAAAAATTATAAAAGATGTTATCACATAAAATATATAATGACCAAGAAAAATATCAATGTGGATTCAAAAAAAGATGCAGCAAAGTAGATTAAATTTTCCTGTTACGCGAAATACACGCTACGAATATGGGAAATCTACAGTGGTCCTATTCATTGACTTTAAACAAGCTTTTGACAGAGTAAAATGGAAAGAAATATACAAGGCACTAAGTGAAATGGAAATTAGTGAAAAATTAGTAAGAATGATAAAAGCGGCACTCAGAAAAACTGAGAATAGGGTTATAATAAATGAAAAAGAAACAGAAAGTTTAAAGTCAGTGAGAGGTGCGACAAGGGGACCCACTGTCATCACTGTTGTTCAGTCTTTTTCTTGAAATTGACGTCAAAGAAATCGATAGGACTCGTATATCAACTAAAACACCAATGCCTAGCATTGGCTGATGGGACTGTGCTGATAGCCAGAATTAAAAGAAATACTAAAAAGACTAGAAGCTAAAGCGAGAAAGAAAGGAATATTCATAAACTAATAAAAGACCAAATATATGGAATGAACAGAACGAGAATACATAATAAGGACAATACCTGACAATAATCACTGAAGAAAAAATATATAAATTCGAAGAAGTAGAAAGATTCTAGTACCTATAGTTCGTCCCACCTTGACTTTACAGTATAGGGAACATAGGCAATGTAGTCCTTATGAGAGTTTTTAGGGCGGTGATGTCGATTTTATCAAATAGAATTTGTATTCGAACATTAGAGAGATTAAATTAAAACTGCTTTAAAAAGGCAATTTACAATTGAAGCGCTTATTGTATAAAGGGTATAAGTCCGCAATACCTAGTTTTGAGAAAACTTAAAAAAACCAATTAGTTTAGACTTTTCAAGACCTATCAAATGTTGTTCTACATATGAAATGTAGAAATAAACTAGTAGAGTGACACGTGATACAGCAAATTTGGCTTCTAAAATTTTTTTATTGAGAAATTCGCATCAACCCGAAAGTTATTAGCGAGGAGCAGATTTACAATATTAAATATTTTATATTTACAAAATTAATAGCTTTTAAATAGTTTAACATATTTGTGAACGAACAATTTACACCAAGTGCTTTCTCTAAGTTTGTTGGAATAAAGTAAATTCTTCTTGCTGTGGAGAAAACTGGACAGTCTACAATTATATGTTTTACCGAGAGTTTAACGTTACACTGATCACATTTCGGTTCAGGTTCTTTTGTTATTAAGAACTTGTGTGTGGCACTGGTATGACCTAACCTAAGGCGGGTTATTGTCACTTGATCCCTTCTTTTGGTGGGGAAACACGTCCATGGTTTAATGTTCGGTTTAATATTCCAAAGATTGGACACCGAAAATTGCCACCGGTTTTGCCACTCACTTAGGATACGCGATTTGATACGCTTCTAAAATTATTAAGGCCAAAAGAACTGTTTTTAGGGCTGGGACTTGTTTCCTGTATACAATGAATGAATAAAATACGAAATAATGCTGCTGTTCGACAAGCAATAATTATTAATTTATGTATAAAAACCACGATTTTGTATAAACATCATTTACGTATAAAAAAAAACAAGTAATCACTATCATATTCTTCATTGGACCTCGGCCAGTCCTTAAATTGCTCAAAACTTTCTTTATCTTCTTCGGGAAAGTAAGTCAAGACTTACGTAGGTATATCATCATCAATGGTGCTACAGCCCTATGAAAGAGCCTCGACCTTCCCAAGTCTATTACGCCAGTCAGTACTATCCATTGCCAGTTTGCTGCGCCTATTTTTCTCCCATCCTCATCTACACCATCCTTGCATCTAAGTTTTGGCCTAACCCTATTTCTACTTCCCACAGATTGTGACATAAGGATTCTTCTAGGAGGGTTGTTATGCTGTGATCTTGCTGGATGTCCTGCCCATCTTAGTCCTCCTATTCTTATAAGAGATACTACGTCTTTTCCACCAAATATATGTTTATATCTGTGGTATACCTCGTAGTTATACCTCCTCCTCCAGACACCATTTTCACAGATGCCACCGAATATTCCTCTCAGGATCCTTCGTTCAAATATAAGCAGAAGGTTTTCATCTGCCTTGGAGATGGTCCTTGTCTCCGATCCATATGTCAGCACTGGTTGTATAAGGTTATTTTTGTTTTTTGGCTTAAGGTACGTATACACGTAGATATATAAGGTACCTAAATAAGTAGATTTCCTCCCAACTCCCGACATAACCTTCACCTATACATCAAAAAGGCGCCACCCTGTACATAGTCGTAAACTTTGTTCCAGTACACACCTTGTGTGTGTAACTCAGTAAAACACAGGTTAAAACAAAATTAATATAGGTAGTCGATGTAATTATGTACAGATAAAAAAAAAAGAAATAAATATAAAATATAATTTTATTTGTCGCCGAGTCGCAGCGAAGTCCTCCCCCGGATAGACGACTGTAAAAGAAAAGCAAAATTAACAATAATATGAAATATTCTTACACCTCAGTGCAGTGTAAGTTTGCAAACACTCACGCGATTAAAATATATAAATTTATCGGGAGCTCGCTCACTACGCTTGCCACCGTTTAGTTATGAGCCGCAAATTACCTCACCACGGTACACCTTGCTGCTCAAGTTGGCCTGCCTTAGCTTGCGGGATCTAGTCACCACGGTGCCTCGGTACTCAGGTCGGCCTGCCTAGCTCACCTCGCTTGGCGGGTAGTCTGTCGCTTCAAGACTGGCGGATCTCTGTTTGTGGCCTTTTTAAATACCCCTCTGCCTGTGTTGTTTCGGAGAAGTGGAACTGAGTGGGACATCTGCGCGATTTGTGAAACTCGCACGGTTCTAGTGTCAACTTTTTCCAAGTACAAGTAATCCAGCTTTAATTTGTACATTATTCTTATATTTTTCAGGGTTTCACTCGCCCCTTTTCCGTTTCCCTTCTCTTCTCAATTTAATACCTTCACTACTTGCATCAGATATATCAGACATGATGCTAATGAATATTGTTTAAAATAAAAAAAATATTATTTATCAGCATAATTACTAATTACAGCTAATCGAATTAATAAAATAAGCAACAGAAACGATGGTGGCACCACAAGAATTTACTGTATAAAGGTAACCAGTCCTGGACTAGTTCCTTTTATACGCTCAACAAACATTTTATCCTGCGATATTTCGCGCATGGTAAGAAATACAAATTTCCCTTGTAGACTCATTGATCCGTCGACTTTAGTTTAACAAAATGTATATCCTATTTTAAATTCGTACTTAGGCGGACTTATTCCATTTACACAATCGATTCAATTTTAGGAATCATATGCGTAATAACTATAGTACATCAAATAAACTTAAATGCATACGAATCCTAATACTGTAGATTGTCTTTCTAAAACAGTTTTAATTTAATCTCTCTAATGTTCGATTACAAATTCTTTTTGATAAAATCGGCATCAACGCGCTAAAAACACTCATAAGGACTGCATTGCCTAGGTTCCCTATAAGCTAAGTCAAGGTGTCACGGACTATAGGAGCGACTTTCACCAGGAGACTGGAGAAAGGAGAGTGGTGGTGATGAAAATGTTCCATATTCGAGTGAAAATGTTTGTTTTTAGGACGAAATACGGAGATATTATAAATTATAATTTGCTTTATGTTAAGCGTACACTTACTTCGCTTCGTAAAATTTTGTGAAAGTTAATATTGCTCTTTTTTTAGGTTGCATATACGTTCGATGCTGGTCCAAATGCGTGCTTATTCTTACTAGAATCAGAGGTGGATGAATTTTTATCTGTGATCAATTATGTCTTCCAACCACCGACTGATCTTAAAACTTTAGAATATATAAGAGGTATAAAAACAGAACCGAAGATAATTAAAGACGTAAGTATTGTTGATCATACTTTTATACTACTTGTAAGTAATCATTAAATTCTTATTTTACTCGTATTAAGGACCTGATACGTCTTTTTTAACATCATGCCGTTGTCTGTCCAAGTGTGCTTTAATTCTCGAAGGACATGGTGATCGCCAACTGTTGAACTTATGAAAGGACTAAGAACTAATGGACTAAAACATGTATGATTAAAAATAAAGTAGTAATTGGTCGAACTCAACACAGATATCATAAAGAATTTATTCCAATAACCTTCTTCTTCTTAACGTGCCCTATCGAGTCCCCTTGACGTTGGCGATTAACATGGCAAAACTGTCTCTGTCTCGAGCTATTATAAATAGTTGTTTTTCTTTATTCCTGTCCACTCTCTGATATTCTTCAACCGAGAGGTCTGTTTTCTACCAATTCATCTGCTGCCTTCGATTTTACCCATCATAATAAGTTGAAGAATATTATACCGGTCTCCTCTTACTATGTGTCTAAAATAGGCCGTCTTTCTACATTTTGATGTTATCAAAGCAGCTCGCGAACAGCATTCCTCTCTTAAGTACTGTTACATTATTTATCAGCATAGCCGTCCATGGTATTTTTAGTGTACGTCTGTAGCCACATTCAAATAACCACTCACCCTTTTGTCGAAATTACAAAAAATGTATGGTTTGTTCAACAGTAAATGGTTGAGTTCAATTAGTGCGGTCGTAAATATTATTAAATTTATCTGACCTGGCCCATTGTTAAGACCCACCCGGAGCGCTAAGCCACCGAGGTAGACAGAGTTGGTCTTTTGTAATTAACACTGGCTAGACGGTACTCCCATAATAAAGCCTGAAATAAATTTTACCTGAAACCGGGTCTTTTATACTATTATCGGTTAATCCAGGATGTTTATAGTGGTAACTAATTGAACTCAACCATTTACTGTTAAACATACCATACCCTTTGGACTGACGTTTTTTTTTCTGGCTTTTAATAAGCCTTTTGAATACGTATTTTTGTTTCAGGAGTTAAAATTGTCATTCGAACCAAAACAGCAGAAACCTGGGTTTCTTAAATTTATCATACATACGACCGTTGGAAATGGTCCAAGAATTATAGAAGATCCTGAAAATCACTTATTGACAAATGAAGGTCTTCCAAAAGATTTATAGATGTTAAAGTGAGAAGAATTTGTAAACAGTGTGTCAATTTGAAAAGGCCCCACCCTCTATAATTTGGTCCCTATAGAAAATCTAAAAATATGCAAAAACACCTCAAATTTATTTGTGAGGGTGACATTTTCTAGACCAATTTTCAACTAAATTACATCAACCCTCAAGCGGTGGCGGACACAAATTATAGAGGGTGGTACCTTTTCAAAGTAACTTTAAGTGGTAATTCTACATGAAAAAATAATGATGGTTTGCTTTATAAACAAATGTCCGCAAATGCTTCGTTTTCGAGATACGGGGTGTTGAAATTTTTATTTCAAACTGCCAATTTATTTATTGCTCTAAGACCGGTTGAGCTATGAACATGACATTTGGTGGGTTTTAAGAAGTAGTTATTGCGCATTTTTTGACATACAACTATCATCATTGGCGCGCCTACGGATAATGGTCTGAATTTTTTTAAAGAAAAAAATAGTACGCCACTGAGATATTTCAAACTAAAAATTATTTTTTAATGTCATGTTTAATTTATGATAGGAATCGTTTCTTGACTTTTATTGATGTGGTGCACCGTTTTTATGCAAAAAAATAAAACATCTTGGCGCGTATTTTTCATTTCCTAATAAGAGTGCATTATCAAGAACTATTTAAATACTAATCTAGAACAATAACAGAAAATGTTTCTAATACGATTTTAAATAGGGGCAAAGCTACAACAAATGTTCAAAATGACTTTTCACTTAGAGATGACAGAAGAATTTTATATTTATCATTGGCGCGCGTACGGGTAATGGTCTGATTTTTTTTAAACAAAACAATAGTACACCACTGAGATATGTCAAATCAAAAATCATTTTTGAATTCCTCGTTCAATTTACGTCAAAAAATCTTTGTTGCCATTTTTTCATATGAGGCGCCGTTTTTATGAAAAAAAATAAACAATCTTAACGTTTACAAAGTATTTGAAATAAGTTTCTATGCCTATGGAAACTACCTCGAATACTTTGTAAACGTTAAGATGTTTTATTTTTTGTATAAAAACGGCTCCTCATATGAAAAATGACAGGATATACTTTTTGTCACAAATTAGAGGAGGAATTCAAAAATGATTTTTAATGTGACATATGTCAGTGGCGTACTATTTTTTTCTTTAAAAAAAATTCAGACCATTCCCGTAGGCGGCCAATGATGAATATAAAATTCTTGTCACCTCTAAGTGAAGTCGTTTTTAACATTTGTTGTAGCTTTGCACCTATTTAAAATCTTGTTAGTAATATTTTCTGTTATTGTTCTAGTTTAGTATTATTATATTAAATAGTTCTTGATAATGTATTAAGAAGTAAAAATACGCGCAAAGATGTTTTATTTTTTTGCATAAAAACGGAGCACCATATGAAAAAGAGTCCAGAAAGGATTTTTATCATAAATGAACCATAGAATTTAAAAATAATTTTTAGTTTGAAATATCACAGTGGCGTACTATTTTTTTCTTTAAAAAAATTCAGACCATTACCCGTAGGCGTGCCAATGATGAATACAAAATTCTTAATTGTATGTCAAAATATGCACAATAACTACCTCTTAAAACCCACCAAATTTCATTTTCATAGGTCAACCAGTCTTAGAGCAATAAATAAATTGGCAGTTTGAAATAAAAATTTCAACACCCCGTATCTGGAAAACGAAGCATTTACGGACATATGTTTATTGAGCAAACTGTCATTATTTTTTTATGTAGAATTACCCCTTAAAGTTTTTCATACTTATTTACTAACACCCTGTATAAATACAAATAGGGGATTTATTTTCATCTACATTACGAAATTTAGTTTGTATATGCTTACTTAGTGGTGCTTGATTTTTTTATGTCATTAATTTTATAATAAAAGACATTTTTAATATTTTGTTTTATTTTGGTTTTTGGTGGACTAAATCAAGAATCCTAGACGTTAGAGGATTGTCTATGAAGGGTTTGCTCTAGATTCTTTTATCTGAGAATATGTACTGTTATATTTCTATTTGATATGAAAATTAAATTTTGATAATTATAAACAGAATTCAATTTAATATAAAATATTTTCAATTTTCTCAACCACGGGCATATAAATTTAGAACAACCTGTATACAACAAATTGTTATATTTAATTTTAAGAAGTGATTAGAAAAAGCTTACGGAACTCGGGACAATGCGCCGAGAATAAACAAAGTGAATGGCGCGTACCATTATCGTTGTTCGCGGAAGGTTCGATCATTAGCCTATGCTAAATAAGACTCAGTTGAAAGAGATAATAGGTCATTATCGTTGTTCGCGGAAGGTTCGATCATTAGCCTATGCTAAATAAGACTCAGTTGAAGTAGATAATAGGTCATTAAATTTTGTAAATAGTAGAAAGTAATTTTAGAATGGTGTAATAAATAGTGTGATGTTACTGCCTTCTAGGTCGTAATTAATTAAAACTCTCTTCTTAGTTCAAATACATTATATTATTTACTTTTAACTCCGTCTACAATTAACCATAACAATGGGTTTACATATCACAGTAATGACCTACCGTCACATTGCTCAATTACTAACTACTATAAATAATTATAACGATAACGATGACCCGTATCATCGGGTGTTCACTTATATACATGATGAACTCTCGCAACCTCACGCTCGGCCTTGGTCAAGGGCGAACGATGAATGATATATGTTTTTCTTTGAATAACACATCTTTTGTACAGGGTGATATTATAATACCACACCTCCCCGTTTTGTTAAAATTACATATTTTTAAAATGTGATGCTCCTCTTTCCCTTTTACAAAAATTTTTATGGTTACCTAATACTATTTTGAAAAACTAAATTTCCTAACTATGCTAACTAACTGTAACATGGTACATTTCAGATCAATCAATTTTTCCCTAAACATGTATATTCTTTTTCCTATTTTACACAAAAGTTCATATTTTCCCTATACTAAAACTGGTATTTTATAACCTATTACTAGTTCACGTACTTTCACGTCGTGTCTTTTCGTCCTTTTTTTTTTCGTTCACTAATTCACTTCATCAAAACAGTGTCCACAGTGAATGAAATTGATCCTAACTTTTAAATAGTCTTTTAGTGCCTATAAGCCGTAACTAATCTAATTGTAATAAAATCTCGACTTTAATACTTCCTAAGCTAAGCTAAATATTACCTAACTTCTATTAAATGGTATATAAAAAAAGAATTTAACGTTACTTTACTATTTCATCTTATTATTTCAGTCTTATTTTGATTTATTTATATACGCCTTACTAACTTTAAAATATTGTACCTATAATAAAAATGTAATCTCTCTAAAAAACTTCTAATGTGTCTCTAAAAAACTTCTAATAACTCTCTTGTACCTATAATAAAGATTTAATCTCTCTAAGAACTTCACTTTTTGCGTCCCTTTACTTACTATCTACTAACACTATTGTAAGATATTGTCTATCCTTAATTCAAACACTTCCATTTTCCGCGAAAATTTAACCTGAATTTAAAAATAAGTTATTTATAATTTACATTACTTTAGAGAAAAAAATTTTCAACTTTAATTCTTAGACATAATTCAATGATTAGCTACTTATTTGCTTAGTATCTTCTTAATTTTGCTTCTTTTCTTGCAATTTTTAGGTGTCTTCTTTCATTTTTCCCACATATTTTAATAAAAAAATTATCTTTTTTTTCTCTTCTTCTTCTTGTCTGGTACTACAACTATATTTCTTCATTTTCTCCACATAATAACACTTCTACAGTGTACATAATTCATCTTCATATACATCTTTCATATAACAATCATATATCATTTATCTCATATATCATTTCATATAACATCATAATCATCACTTCATATACTAGCTCCGATACCTTCGTTTTACCTTAATAAAAGAGGTTTCACTCGGATGTCTTAGTTCTCCGCCAATATTAACCCGAATTTTCGCCCTGATCTGTACGCACCATTAAGGTGGTATAGTTAACTCAAAACACGAAATAGGTATTTTATGCGGTTCAAATTCTTCTAAAAATATCACAACCTCAATCCCTTGCTTTGAGGCCGTTGTTTATTCACGAATAATCATGAATAAAATAGGTACTCTCAAAACACAGAGTGGGTCTCTAATAAGCTTTCAAGCTTCTATAAATCACTTAGTACCTTCCCAATTTGACAAGAGCAGTGGGTTTCTTATTGTCTCAAGTTGTCTCATAATATTTAGCTTATACTATTGTTAGTTCTTCTTCTTATCTATATAGTTCTTCTCCAAATTCCTTATCTCGACGCATCAGGTCGGTTCGTTAAAAATAAATCTCTTGCTTATAGCAATGTTTGTCTTAAGCTCTTATATTAACGTATGTCATCACTAATCATTATTCATTAAAAAAAAATCATTTATATATCATTTATCACACAAAAATTATTAATTCAGGTTCATATCATACAAAATTTAACACAAAGTCGATGGAAATGTATCTATATAATCAATAAATATCAATAATAAAAACAACTGGCTAATAAAAATTCAATAATAGTATACATATTCGACAAAAATTCAATAAAAAAATAGCATATGCAAAAGTTAGATAAAAATATTCAGAATCGGTTGATATCTCAAAATTCGATAGAAATTTTTGGAAAAAAAAATTCGATATTCCATAAAATATTCAAAAATAACCGTACTAAAAATCGAAATCGGATAGATTTTTCAAATAAATTCAATAAAAATTCAAAATTCAATAAAAATTCAAGAATAGCATATATAATAAACTTTGATAAAAAATATTTAATTCAAAAATCACTTCATGTTTCAAAATTCATAGATATTCTTAAAAAAAAAATCGATACTTCATAAATTATTCAAAAATCAGCAAAGATAAATATTCAATGTTCAATAATAATATAAAAACGAGGGAAGCATTTTTAATAAAGATAGACATTCTTACTTACATTTTATCACTTTGTCTTTGTTCACTGGGTTCTCTGCATTCTTCCTGTCCTGGTCTGTTTTCGCCGTCTATACTTCCAAGCTGGTGCCGCCATCTTTGTTCCTTACAGAAGACCTCCTCTAATCTGCAGGATCAGCCATGTATTAAATAGTGTGATGTTACTGCCTTCTAGGTCGTAATTAATTAAAACTCTCTTCTTAGTTCAAATACATTATATTATTTACTTTTAACTCCGTCTACAATTAACCATAACAATGGGTTTACATATCACAGTAATGACCTACCGTCACATTGCTCAATTACTAACTACTATAAATAATTATAACGATAACGATGACCCGTATCATCGGGTGTTCACTTATATACATGATGAACTCTCGCAACCTCACGCTCGGCCTTGGTCAAGGGCGAACGATGAATGATATATGTTTTTCTTTGAATAACACATCTTTTGTACAGGGTGATATTATAATACCACAATGGGAATTAACTATTTTTTTTTTGAAATCCATTAAGCATATTTAGAAAGATTAAAAATTGGTTTTGAGGAAGACTGCGAATGAGAGTTGGTGGTGGAAGGTTGATTTGTGAATCTGGAAGGGATATTTAGAAAGTAGGGAAATGAATGAAAAATAGAGATCAGAATGTTTTGAGCTGTCGAGAAGTGAAGTCCAGTAGTAGACGGTAGTGTACGGAGAGTGAGAAAGCCGGCGTAGTTCCGTGAGTGTGGAGATCTATCGTGGAACGAGAGGTAGGCCAGGTTGAGAGTAAAGAACCTCCTTGAGCCAAGAGTGTCCCGGTAGCTGATTGCAGTTTCGAAAAAGGTAGAACACAGCATCACGACAGAAGCAGGAACGAGAGCTATACGAGCTAATTTTCAAAGGAGAACATTACTGAAAGCCAGGACGAGGTTTTGATCGCAGCCAAGGATAGCAGGAAACGGGTCTTGTGTGAAGACATTCTCAGTTCACCAGAAAAAGGTCAGTCTCATTTGTTTGGACATGAATGTATGGGTTTTTCGTATTAAATACCACATTATAAATTGAAGAACATAATAAATAATATCAGAAAAGCTTCATCAAACTTAAATAGAATTGTTGCTAATAAATCCTAATAGTTAAATGTTAATAAAAACTTTCAATTGGAAACCAAAAGGAAATAAGATTCCCATTTGTAAATGTTATGTTTAAGAAAAATAAGATCTAGCAAATATTAAGCAGTGATTGCCATTTAAATAAAATAAACAATATTTTGATTATAATTGTAACCCATATGTGTGTATTATTTTACTCTTTTCTTTCCTATCCCGATTAGGAACCATTGAGAAATACTTAGAAGCCACGAGAGTAAGTAATTAATTTATAATTCGCCCTGAGATTGAAAACATATTGATATGTGATCTGGTAAATTAATTAGATTATTATTAATGCATTGATTAAATTAAATGACATATAAGAATATTATCTCATATCAATAATCAAGATCACATCAGTACATAGAACTGGAATTTAAATAAAAATAAGACTTTTAAATTCGATACTGTTTATTTTTGGAAATACAGTAAAAATCAATTATATAAAAAATAAGATACTTAAATCTACTTATTACTGATAAAAGAATTTTCAATGTTGTCATTTACTTTCTTACCAAAAACTCAGTAATTTAAAATTTTGATATCAATAAATTCTTAAATTAGAAACTATTAAAATTATTTTTTAAAAATAATAAACAAAAAGTTTAAAAATTGACTTAAATATTATTCTAAATAATAAATACATATATACAAAAATACATAAAGCTATAAACATCCAAAATTTAAGGCAACAATAACACAAACATTACCTATATTTAGTAGTTACCACCATAACCGGAGAAGATATTAAAGTAAACGCAATTTTCGTCATTTTTTTAAAAGGACTCATTTTAGTGGCATTGAATAACATGATATATTACTAAGGTCCGGTTTCACCAACAACAAATAAATCAATGAATAGTAATTTGTCGAATAAAATTTATTAGACGTTTTATAATTTTATTTTGTTTCAATATAATTTTGATAATTTAAAGTTAAACTTACGAATTTACTTTCATATAAATTTTTACAGCGAGATTAATTTTCCAATTTATTCGAAGAGTAAATATTTATTTGATAAATAAATAAAATAAGTCTTATTTGACGTTAGTATTAGTAAAATGGAGAAATATCACTTTATTGGTCGAATAACTTTATTTAGAATAAACTATTATTTATCGTTGGTGAAACCGGCCATAAGACGCATACAGAAATAAGTAACAAATGAGAGAAATGGTCACGGTTACTTCAAAGCAATCCTGTAGATGGCGACTGCATAATTATATTATTTGTAGATTTCTACACATTTAAATTAAAAATTTTAATAACAATATTATTTATAGTTCGAAAAATATTCAGTTATTAAAAAGTATTAAAAGTTAAAAATATTTTATTTTTTGCACAAATATTTTAAGTACAACGAACTTCCCCCTACAAAAGTTGTCGAAAAGTAAAAATATTGCTCAAATTATATAGATACAAGTCAATCTACAAAAAAAATTTAAAAAAATAACGAATAACAATAAGTTTGACAACATTTATATTTAGAATTCGGAGGAAAAGTGTCATCAGTAGGTTAATTTAGTTCTTGATAAATATTTATACAATAAATAATAAAAATTCCATTCCGTTTTGAAGCAAACAACATTCCTTTTCTGGTTACGCTGATAAATCAGTTTTTATAGCAACCATAAAAGTAATGATTAGTGAGTATAATCAAATACTATTGACTGTAATACATCCAACTCCCACAGAAATCTGGAAGCACGTTGCCACTAGCGCCACTATCGACTTGAGTTGAACTACGTTTTGACAACGTAAAATTTGACGTAAACATTCAAATTTAATTTTATAAATTTTTGAATAACGAGCTAATTTTGCTAAATTAAATTAAAATAAAAATAGTTCTAACACTTATATAAAAACAATAATAAAGCAATTTTATAAATGTAAGGTTAGATTGCTCTGGTTATTAGTGGTTATTCTACTCATACCGCTAGATGGCGCTATTTTTTTGCTTCCTCAAAATTAATGGGAAATTTTAAGAGTTATATGTACATATTGCAGTCTATAGTATTTGGTATAATAATGGAAAAGTCAAACAATAAGGAATGCACGTAATTTTCCCCATGTTGCCATATTCTAAATTTGAAAAAATTGTAGGGAATAATCAGATTTTTATGACATGCCATTCTTATTATAGCGAGCATTTCATTGGCTAAAATTAGTGACGAGTTTATACGACGTCATTATTATATTTGGTGAAATTGTAAATAGTAACTGTCGTCTGTCATAATATTAGAGGTTAAAAATATAATGTCAAATTATTGTTTTCAAATTATATTTTATTTATTAAGTTTATATTTTAACGACAGTTTATTTTATAACCATCTTCGCTTTCCCTTCCTTATTCTTGATTGGTCGACTAGATTCGTAATAGGGTTGTTGTATGGTAGGTTTAATTAGGCGTTAATTTTAAGAAATGTTCCTGGCTAAATGGGCACAGCTCCCGAAGGCCATAAAAGAAGAAGAAAAAAAACAAACAAAAATTTTACATAACCTTCTATAGGATACAACGTATTTGCAGACAGTTATCTTTGTTTCACACTCTTAAAACCAAAGATAAACAGTATAGCCGGTATCTGCGTTCGTAAATATGTACGTATACGTTTTTATTTGGCAACAGCGCTTTCCTGCCAAACTTGAGGGTAGCGAAAAAACTAATATATGAGGAAAAATTTGTTGAATTTGAAAATGTATAAACATTTTCAATTTCTTTGCAACACGAAAATGCAGCAGCTGCATAATACTCTGGTTAAATCGGAGAGTGCAGGAAGAGTCTATACCGGTTTCGGAGGTCTTTTCCCCCTCATCAGTAGTCCCATATCCTCTTTTCTCCGATTTCTCCAGGCATCACACTTTGGGCCTTTCCGAATTGCAAAGAAAGAAATGTCACGGATGAACTAGAGCCATCTACCGAAAAACAAAGTAAGTTATCAATCGAAGTAGCACAGAAAACGACAATAAATATCGTTCCCATACCACCAGATTGACAACAGGTGGAATACTTTCTTTGGTTACACCTCCTGAGATTTTCAAAATTTATAAATCAAACAGGATGCCGAGGAAATTAAGATGAGAGAATTTTAAATAATTCACAACTCATCTGCTCAGCGTGGGCGTGGTAAAAGTTCCAACAAGAAAGATTCCTTAATACTCCTACAAAAGAGTAAATGAATTAAAAATATTTCTGCCTCCATATTGTAAAATGTAGAAGCTACTGGCAATTTAATTTATCTGTTTTGTCCCTTGTTCAGTGTTTAGTTAGATGTTAATTTAAATTTGCCACCAAAATTATTTATATTAATAAAATGACATTCGAGGATACCTTCTTTTTATTGACGAAATGCCCCTGAGGATGCTCTTGTGAGCGAAAGTATACTTGGGCAAGATTTAATTAAATTCAGTGCTCGATATCTGCCTTTTGACTTTAAAATTGAATTAAAAATGTTTAAACATTTTCAATTTCTTTGCAACACGAAAATGCAGCAGCTGCATAATACTCTGGTTAAATCGGAGAGTGCAGGAAGAGTATACAGGTTTCGGAGGTCTTTTCCCCCTCATCAGTAGTCCCATATCCTCTTCTCTCCGATTTATCCAGGCATCACACTTTGGGCCTTTCAGAATTGCAAAGGCTGGGCAAATTCGGAAAGGCCCAAAGTGTGATGCCTGGAGAAATCGGAGAGAAGAAGATATGGGACTACTGATGAGGGGGAAAAGACCTCCGAAACCGGTATAGCCTCTTCCTGCACTCTCCATTT
Source organism: Diabrotica virgifera virgifera (assembly GCF_917563875.1). Taxonomy (NCBI): domain Eukaryota; kingdom Metazoa; phylum Arthropoda; class Insecta; order Coleoptera; family Chrysomelidae; genus Diabrotica; species Diabrotica virgifera. The sequence goes on along the minus strand of NC_065450.1, from coordinate 59,117,482 downwards.
AACCAGAGTATTATGCAGCTGCTGCATTTTCGTGCTGCAAAGAAATTGAAAATGTTTATACATTTTTAATTCATTTACTCTTTTGTAGGAGTATTAAAGAATCTTTCTTGTTAGAACTTTTACCACGCTGAGCAGATGAGTTGTGAATTATTTAAAATTCTCTCATCTTTATTTCCTTGGCATCCTGTATGATTCATAATTTTTGAAAATCTCGTAAGGTTGTAACCAAAGAAAGTATTCCACCTGTTGTCAATATGGTGCTATGGGAACGATATTTATTGTCGTTTTCTGTGCTACTTCGATTGATAACTTACTTTGTTGAATTTGTTTGCCGTTAAGTTTGTACGGGTAGGTTATGACGTCATTAAATCTATGACGTCCATTCTTAATTGTTTGACTTTTTAAGTTTGAGTTTAATGGTTAGTAATGGTTAAAGAGTAATTAAATAGAAAAATACTCTATGTAATGTTATTTCGCTGATATTTGCTATGATTTTCTCATAGTGAGCATTGTGTTGATCTCCCAAATAATACGCCTTAAGTGATCTATAACCTCTTTGAGCTGTTTGTTTTTCAAAACGACCTGCTCCATTACTTCCTTACTCTCATCACAAGCTGTTCGATAAGCTTCAGAGTTTTTCTTCTCGTCGTGCTTCGGATCCAGTTCGTCTTTGAACGGAATCAAACTTTCAATATGGGTGTATTCCATGCCCTGTAGCTGGCAAATTTCATTACATTTTTCGTATATTAATCGAAGTCTTTTGAAAAGAACCCTAATTGTACGGAGCAGTTCTTGAACTTTGGCCTTTTTTTCGTTGCTTGTATTAAGGGATTGAGGAGTTCCATTAGGAGGCTAAAAAATAACAAATCATTAGAAGTGACGGTGACGATAATATAGCCAATATTATATGCGTTTTACAAATAAAAGGCAGATATTGGAGTACAAGTAACACACACTGGTCAAAGATTTTCCTTTTCAGGCGTATGGGTAAGTCCGATTTAAATACATAGTTCAGTTTACCAAACGCTGTCCAGGCTAATCCTATGCGACGTGGGAGCTCGTACGTCTGGTTATCTCGTCCCAACCGAATTTCATGTCCCAAGTACTTATAAGATGCAGTCTGCTCAATATCCATTCCATCAACAACAATATTAAGATTTAGCACCAGATTAGTTATTATTTGCGTCTTGTTGATGTTAATCTTTAGTCCGACCTCTAAGGAAGCGTGATATAACTTGTTCAACATTATTATGGCATCATCCATACAATCGGCTATATCTTCGGCATATAGTTCGTCAAAAAATAGGATCAGCACATTAAGGAATGTCGTAAACATTCACATACAATTATACAAATAACAGACACTAGACAAAAGGGCAAACAGTTTAAAGTAATTATTCTGGAGGCTTCATTATGGGCAATGGCAGGAGACAGAATGGTTCCTGTTTATTCGAATTTAACGGAAATGTTCAAAGTGATATCGGACAGACAGGGAAATTACAGAGTCGCCACAAAAGTAAACTGCGCGTTCAAATACTCTGGCAAACTGAACACTGATAGGCCGGTCGTCCATTGGAAGCGTAGTCGCGCGACTCGAAGGTAGCGCGTATTCGCGGTGTGCAAGTACTTGGAGGGGATACGAGAAACGATCGTGCGAGAATAGCGGAGAAATATTGTAACTTTCTTAAATAATTCATATTGTCAATTGAAATTGTCAAATTGACGTATATTTCATACCTACTATCATTGAAGAAGAAAAATTATATATTGCTCCACAATATTGATATGATATGCAATTATTATATAAAGGTAAATTTAATTAATTGTATTTTCCTTGCAGTACTGCATTTTAATAACTAATTTTATTTACTACATACAATTGTTTACGTTTGCATAACATAACCTGCATCTTATTTTTTCTTCTTATTATTTTTTTGGACTATGGCCTTGACAATTATCCAGTAACCAGGACTAATATAATTGGTCAATATAATTAAAAGTGCGAATAATGTTTCTGAGCTTAGAAACCAGGTGTCGCTTTGCCGAACTTGCACGGTCCCAATACGCCCGTATAGAAGCAACTACATAATTCTAACAAATAAAATGTAAGTAAACAACGTCCACTGCAAACGACTTTGAGCGACCGGGCTCGGCCGACCACAAGCGACTGGCGACCGATCCTCCTAGAATGAGATTAGTCGCTGGTAATCGCATGTTGATGCTACACTGGTTTACAATAAATATCTATGCAGGTAATAATTATATATTATGGAAATTAATAACGAAAAACTGATTAGTGCCGTTTATAAAAAGTCTCCGATGTGGAACATGAAAGACAAGAGATATCAGTCACGTGATGTTCAAAGGAAATTGTGGTCGAAAGTTGCAGAAGAAGTAGGTGCTAGTGAAAAGAGTTTTTCAATATTATTATTTTATAATATATATATATAATTACAATGTAAACGAAAAATAAAAACCATAACCATATTAAATAAATTTAATAATAATTAAAATATTTATTAATAAACATGGCAATAATGAAAAGTCACATTCTAATGTTTTGACAGTTCTCTTACGTCAAAAATTTTGACCTACGTAATATCGCTTTTGTAGTAAAAATACTATAGTATACAGTCGCCTGTAGTGGATGATACCAGTCGCATGATCGCACATACACGGACGTATACGCGCTACCTACGAGTCGCGCGACTACTATAGTATACAGTCGCCTGTAGTGGATGATACCAGTCGCATGATCGCACATACACGGACGTATACGCGCTACCTACGAGTCGCGCGACTACGCTTCCAATGGACGACCGGCCTTGTGAACACAAGTACAACCGACCAGTAGTATAGGAGAAACCAGGAGATAAAATGTGAAATTATAACAATACGTTAATTGCTGGATGTAGACCGCATAATCCAGCTCCCACATTCAAACCTGTCAACAATAAATTGAGGTTTTAGTTTGGAGACAAATATAGTGGACACAGAGTGTGGATGCAAGAACTAGACCAAAACAATCCACTTGAGTGTGCTACTCTAAAGGGCCCCTACCAAGAACTGCCATTACTATTTACTTATAGACTAAGAGCCGCTATAGGTGAAATTTCTTAATCATTTTAGGCACGACGAGACCCTATAACTTAAATAGTAGAACCTAAAAGAAAATGTTTGAGCACTGTGCCGTCACTTTTCAGTGGCACATGCGTCTACAGTGGCGCATCAAACTTTCCACTTATGGACGGGATACATAAATTAAAAAATACCCTCCCTCATTACCAGAATTTAATTTTTTTCATTTTTTAAAGTTCTATGTGATTAAGACATAAGATTCATTGTAATTTTAACCCACCACCCCCTTCTCCCTGCCCCCACCATCAAAAACTTTATTTTTCGATTTTATTTTTTTTGGTGGGATGCAATCAATTTTAAAATTTCAAAAAATTCACACGCATAGCTAAGGCTTTTATAAAACACGTCTATTTTTTATAGACCTGTAGGTTGAGTGTACATAACCTCAAAAAATTTTTAAAATTTGTTTTTTGGAAAAAGGTATATAACTTTTTTTGGGGATAGCTGCAGATCTAATTTTTTCTTAGTCTTGTGTATTTTATCAAACACTATATTTCTAATATTTTTCAGATTTTTCTGTAACGCTGGTCACCTTCAAAAATCCAAAAAACTGTTTTTTAAGGGGGTTTTGGGGGGTTTGAACGTGTTTTTCTGATTTTTAAATATTCTAAAGGACTCAGTTACTTCAAGTTACATAATATCCTATAAAAACAAAATTGATTAGATATATTGTGAAGTCTATAAAATAGGGAAAATCCCCCAAAACCCCTCAAAAAACAGTTTTTCGGATTTTTGAAGGTGGGGATCCTTACGGAAAAATCTGAAAAAAATTTAAAATATAGTGTTTGATAAAACACACAAGATTAATAAAAAATTAGACCGCAGCTATTCCTCAAAAAAAAATTATACGCTTTTTTGAAAAAACAATTTTCTTTTAATTTTTTGAGGTTATGTACACTCTACCTATGGGTCTATAAAAAATAGGCATGTTTTATAAAAGCCTCAGCTATGCGTGTGAATTTTTTGAAATTTTAAAATTGATTGCATCCCACCAAAGAAAATAAAAACGAAAAATGAAGTTTTTGATGGTGGGGGCAGGGGGAAGGGGGTGGTGGGTTAAAATTACGCTGAATCCTATGTGTTAATCACATAGAACTAAAAAAAAATAAAAAAAAATTAATTCTGTTAGTAAGGGAGGGTAACTTTTAATTTATTTATCCCGTCCATAAGTGGAAAGTCTGATGCGCCACTGTCGACGCATGTGCCACTGAAAAGTGACGGCACAGTGTTCAAACGTTTTCTTTTAGGTTCTACTATTTAAGTTATAGGGTCCCATCGTGCCTAAAATGATTAAGAAATTTCACCTATAGCGGCTCTTAGTCTATTATGATGGATGTATATTTCTGTTGGTTACAACATAATCTATCATAGATCTTTGTCCACAGGTGATATTGAATGTATATTTGTGTTGGTCTTTATGGTCAAAAATTGTGTTGTATATTAACCCGGTCTACATAGACATTTGAAATAACAAAAATTGCCGGAGAGCCAAATTTTGGTGGAGAGCTAGGGTATACGATAACAAATAAAGTATTAAAAGTCCCCATCGATCCCATGTGTGCAACAAAAGTTATTCGGGATCAAAGGTCAAAATTTGAGATTTTTTGGATTTTTTTCGAAAACGGTAAGTTTTATCAAAAAAGAACCTTAAACCAAAGTTGTAGATCTTAAAATTCTCTACAAAAATAGTCCTTACTATTTTATTCCTAAGAGTTGCCACTCCTGAGATATCGCGATTCTAAAAGTCATATTATACATGATATGCACACGTTTCCACACCACCTGTGAGGTAGTGTACTCGGCGCGTTTTTTATACCTTGGTTTCCCCTGTAGGCCTACTCCACTAACTGTTTTGACAATTTTAGGATAATTTAAGGAAACAATACCGGTCAAGTTCTAGATATTAACTTCTTATTGATATTGCTATTGATTATTAGGTTAACTATTGTTTTGATTTCTTTAGATATTTTAATCAGATTCATATTCTTGAAAGTCTACTTCAACAGTCAAGTCTTCTTCGATTTCATCTTCTTCTTCTTCCTCTTGCTGGATGTTCAAATATTGTTCAAATGTGACTATTGGTCTCTTCATTAAAATCACAGGAGTCTTCCTCTGTTGTACTAAACTGGACATTTGAGCAAGACTGACCTTGGCAGTTGGTACACGCTAGAGAACACAGCAACCCGACTTTTTTACATCCACATTTGCCACTACAACCTTTTTTGCAATTGCAAAAAATAGTGTTAAGGAGTTTTTCTGGAGCAGGTGGAAGTAAGGTTTTAATCGGTTCCAGAGTATAATCTATTAATTTCCAATCCCAGTCTTCTGGATTCAGTTCATTGCCTAGCCATGTTTGAACTTGATAATATACTCGATACAAATGTTAAAAAGCAGATGCTGATGTTGGAGGAAGACATGATAGTTGTACTTGTTTCTTGTTTCGCGTACTTTTTCCAAAGTTAAGTATCGGTATTTATCAAGACAACTAATTTTTTTGGAGCTTCATAAACCGCAAGAAGAAAGCGAATTCCTTCCGTAATTATTGTTTGCGGTGTGGAATCAAGTTATGTAAAAACTTTACAGCAGTCAGTCAAATCTTTTTTTTTTTTTCGAATAATTTAAGTACCGACGTTTTGCCCCTTCTGTACGTAGTGTACTGTAAGTGCTGACGTAGTGTCGCAGCCGGTTATCGCATGTAAAAATAAAATGTACTTTTGGCATAAGCCGATAAACCTTTAGAAGAATATATCTCTGTTCGCTGTTGAGCCCTTCCAGGTTTCAGAAAATAAATAACTTTATCTACTGGAGTCCTTGTAGTAAGCAGTACTAACAAATCAACATCTTCACCAACTACAATTGTTCTGTTTGTTGCCTTAAATTTTTGAATTGCTGTCTCAATTATAAGGACATCTGCGTGATTTTTAGCTTGTTTCCCTTCAATATTCGCAGCTGTTAATTTGTCAGGTAACATGGAAATGAAACGAGATTTATTATTAATGTTAGCGAAAAATTGTTGTTGATTCGCTGGAACTGTTATACTTTCATCAAAGATAATCTCGGAACCCGATGATGTTTTTGTAGTTCGACGACGTTGTTCTGCAGCTTTAATATTCTTTGTCGACTCACTGTAGCCGTCAAATACCACTGTCACTGTCACTGTAAGCCCGTAATGTCTGCTAAATGGTAGACACTTGTAATAAGCACTTATATTCACTTAAACTGAACCTTTAGCACTAAAAGAAACAGATAATATGAACAAGACCTACGGACAATATTGTAGCCATTGTTTACAATAGAGAATCTGTTTTTTTTTCTTAACAATGGTATAGCCAAATGTTTTTCAAGGCCACGTGGATAGAGGAAATTCAGTTTGGGACTAATTGTCTTTTGAAGAAATATTTTCAGAATAGTATAATATATATTATATAAAAGAGACACAAATAGGCATTTATACTTGTCTTAAGTGCCACATTATGCATATACGTGGTTTATAATATGTGCATATAATGTATAAAGTAACTTTTAAAAGCGCGATATCTCAGGAATGGTAACTCTTAGGAAAAAAATTGTAAGGACTATTTTTGTAGAAAGACCTACAACTTTGGTTTGTTGTTTTTTTTTTGGTAAATCTTACCGTTTTCGAGAAAATCCAAAAAAACCCTAATTTTGACCTTTGACCCCGAATAACTTTTGTTGCACACATAGGATCGATGGGGACTTTTAAAACTTTATTTTTTATGGTAAACTCTAGTTCTCCACCAAAATTTGGCTCTCCGGCAATTTTTGTTATTTGCCAACTATTTTGATGTCTAAGTTGACCGGATTATATTCTAAGTTCGTTATTTGTGCAGCAGTTTATCACAGTTCTCAATTTTCATTATTGTTAGTCTTTCGTTATGTTTAGTTTCAGAACCTACCACATTAAATTTGAGGGGCTCTCCATATAGCCCCTCTGAAAATCTCTAGAAAGAACATATGTAATGGGATGATTGATCATCTCTGAAACGATCTTTGAAGATCTCTGGAGAGAGTGAAACATATGTAAGGTGATGATTCATCATGTCTGAACCGAAATGAAACATAAGCTGTCTCTCATATTCTCAGTTTACTCATATTGTGAGAACACGAAACCAACTTTCGTTGGAATTTTTACCTAGACAAATGGACGGAAGGTGACTGCATATTGTGGAGTCCCTTTCGTCTCATTTATTGGTCGTATGCTGGCCTTGTAAATTGCAGAAGGCAGATATTAAGGTTGTACCCAGAAATTGGTTCCAAGATAAAGATCTTCAAATTTTTGGATCTTGGACTTCTTATTTCATTAAATTTGTTATTAATCTCCAAAAATCATACTAACCTGAATCTGTTTTAAAGTCTGGAACACTTCTTGGGTTCTACTAATAATATCTTGAACAGTCTCTTGTCCTAATCTGCATAACGACGCAGTATTGAATTCTTTGGCTTGTTGCTGTTGCTGTTGTACAGGAACTGATGGGGGTGTTGGAGCAACCGTTGGAGTTTGTTGAGGCATTTCATGGTGATTCAGAGCAGGTGTAAATTCTATAAAATATAATTTATCATTGGAATTTGTTTGATTATGATATATCGAAAACAAACAAAATATTAGATTACTTTTAAAATGTCATGCTCTTATTTAAATTGTGCCTACCCCAATCCACTTTGTTTCTGGCCTTGAGGTATGAGGTAATTACTGCATAGGGTTTGACCAGGGTAGAGAGACCAGAAGTAGGAGGAACTTGTTCTTTACAATTTACTTTACTTAATCAGTAGACCCACTGATACCTTTCGGTGTTGGGCCATTCATTCAATATAAATCAGCCCTCTTCTAAGGTGTCGGGAGTTGCGTCTAGCTCTTAATGAACTTTCTCCATTCTTTCCTATTGGTTGCCATATGTGTTGCTTCTTGCCAAGTTTTCCCCTTACTCTGTAGTATCTGCGAGATGCCACTATTCCATTCTTTAATGGGTCGTCCTCTTCTGTTCTTCCCTATTGGTTTTGCTTCCCACATTCTTTTCACTTGTCTGTTATTGTCCATCCGGGTTAGATGTCTGAACCATGCCAATTTTTTCTCCTTAATTGAGTTGAGTATCGGTTTGATTTTGAATCTTTCTCTTATTTCCTCATTTCTTATTCTATCCGTTCTTCTTACTCTGATCGTTCTTCTAAGGTATTTCATCTCTGCTGCCTGAATTCTGCTCTGATGTATTTTGTTTAAGATCCAGTTTTCTGCTCTGTATGTCACGCTAGGTCTCTATATTGTTTTGTATTTTATCATCTTGGTCTTTGTTGATATTCCTTTATTATTAAGGAATCCTCTATTTAGTACTTGGAATAGTTTTCCTGTGTTTTCCATTCTGTTGTTAAGATTGTCCTCGATATCTCCTTTGTTGTTGATTACTGTTCCCAAGTATTTGTATGGATTTGTCTGTATTATTTTTTGTTGATCTATCATTACTTCTATTTGATCTTCTGTCTCTTGTATCCTTGTTATTTTCATTATCTGAGTCTTCTCTTTGTTTACATTTAAGTTGTATTGGCTTAATTCTATGTTCCATTGCTCTAAACTCTAAGTTATATTTTAGTTTTTCTGCTGTTTCCGCAATTAGTACTATGTCGTCTACAAATATACATATCTCACCATTTATCATTTGCATTCTGTTCCAACCGATGCAGTATTTTTTGAAATTTTTCTTACATTCTTTCACTATCACAAACAAACAAAGATTTCGGAATATTTTAAATCAAATTGATTCGACTGTACTAATATAAATCCCTCTTATATTGTCAAATAAAACATACAAATACAATTTGAGTTATATGTACTATGAATTTTTATTTCTTTTTTAATGTTCTGTTAACCGTCTTTTCGATTATCCGTCATACCCTTGGTCCGGTGCCCTGACGGATTATCGAGGTTCCACTGTAATACTCAATAGAAAGATTGAGAGAAAAAGAAGAATTGGTAGGAAGACATGTTCATGACTCTGAAACTTTTGTCAATGTACTGGCTTATCATCAGATGAATTGTTACATGCCACACAAGATCCTGAATAGTATCGGCAAATTGTCATGGAAGCTACCTATGCCTAAAATTTGGGTACTGTACTCAATGAAGAAGAAGCGGTTTGCATATGCACAAATCATACACATATAATTTCAGAGTAAGTACTAATAAACGACAGTACTCTAGAACTCTTGTTTTATAACAAATATTAAATTCTAATACATTTGTGTTTCCACTTACCCATGGGTCTTGACTGCATAGGCATCTGTGTAGGAGGTTGATGGGGTGCCATTTGAGCCCCATTCATTGTGCTGCTCATGTTGTAGTGCTGATTCATCTGACTTAACATTGGCGAACCCCCATTCAAACTGGGATTCATTGGATTTGTCATGGTTCCATTCATTGGATTGTTCATTTGTGGCACCAAGGGGCTACCCATTGGATTAGACAACTGAACAGGCATTTGTGTTGGCATGGTATTCTGCATGCTACCTGGAGCCATTTGGGTCTGCATTGGAGTTGGTCCAAAAGAACTCCTCATTGCTACATGAAAAAAATCATTTCCAGATCAATATGGTTATATTTATTGCATTGTTTGATCATTATTTGTGGGTTATATTAACAAAATTAAATTTCATGATCTGTTTTATCTCTGATTTACCTAACCAAAAGCTAAAATTAAAGCTGCACGAGAAAAGACATTCACAGAATACCACACCAGTCTCAACCTGCATCATAACTCAACCTGGAAACCTATCTGACACTCAAACAAGCCTAAAACTCAATGATCTCCAATCCAGATTGGAATTGGACCAGAAGCGATGAAGAAAAAGCTAGAATATTTGCAAAACATCGTAACACCAATGTTAAACCAGATGATAAAACCACAAGAAAATTATCCCAAAGTCCTATACATATTCCACCTATAAAAACGTCGTTAAAGAAGATACTTAATCGTCGTTAATAAACTACTTAAAAATTCAAAAAATAAAAAATGTGGACAGAGCAAATCCAAAAATGCTAAAGGAATTTCCAAAGAGAGAGAATAGCTCTTATCACATACACATTTAAGCTATCCTAAGACTCAACTTCTGGCCTAAAATGCCGAAATTCACAGAAATAATGCTCATTCAGAAATCTCACAAAATCCAAATAACGTTTCATCATATCTAAAAGTTAACTAGGTGCTCCAAATCTCCAAAATCCTTGAAAGACTGCTGCGCCAAAGAATAAACTCTCATCCTAATACTCAAGAATACATAAAGAAAAGATACTCAGTTGACAAGGTGTGATGTACAAGGATTATTATATATTATTCATGATAAAAAGGTATCTTGCCATCATATATTTCAAATTATTGGGATCTTATCTAAGTGATGAGTTTAAAACAAAATTCAATTATCACATTGCTGACATGTAGCTCATATATGAGATACACAGATATTTTGCCAGGGGCCACGACCCTCTTTTTTGATATACACATTATATGAGTTACTTTCTTGCCGTGGATATCAATGGCCCCTGAGACTAGCTTTGTTCCAACATGACCGAGAACCGTCATGAAATGGTAAAGCTCCTGCGCAGTAAACAAAATCCGTTCCAACAAAAATATGATTGTCATCAGATTGTCCTTCCCACTGTTCCAACAAGAATTGTGATCTTTCGGTGACGGTTTCGTGATGATCATTTCGGTAATTGGACAAATGCATAATGTGCTGGTTGGACTGACTTGAGCACTAGGATTTAATTCTTTAAATTTTTTGAGCCTTTGAGCGACTAAAAGCACACAAACTGTCACCAACAAAAATGACAAATATGTATATTATAATGATAGATAAATCAGTTATCAGTCAGATAACTGTTCCAACATCGGTTTCCAAATTACCATCATAGGACGATAACTGGGCGATACAATTACGAACATGCACACAAAAAACGGTACAAGTAGTTTCGTGACGGTTTCTGGGCCGTCCAAAAGTTCATGTTAGAACAAACCTATTATTATACAAATTAAAGTGTGACAGGCAATGGGTTAACATGCATCAGACAGGTTTTACATCAAATCTGGTGTACCACAAGGAAGTGTTGGCCCACTCCTATATGTACTATACACAACAGACCCCCCAATGAGAACTTCCCAACTTCTCTAAAGTAATTTGGATCAAATACAAGGCTGCAAAATGGAAAATTCAAATAATGTAAAGAGAACTTACCAGTTGGCTGAGGATTATTCAAATTTTGCATAAAATGATGAGGAGGTGCTGCCATTATTAAATGTAGCAGAAATAGTTTTTAGTAGTCCTTAAAATTTCGGTTTTGGCTTGGCATCAAAATATCTAACAACTCCCAAGATATTACTACTCCAAAGCAACCGTAGATGGCTACACATTCTTTGGTATTGAATTAATAGCTAAATAACACTATTTATCTTATCTTAGACACAACATTCTTAGATTAGAATGAATAATGAATGAATCAAATCAAAATCAGTAATCAGGGAATGAAACACAATAATTTACAGGTATGTACAAACATAACCTAATTTTATTGTTGTTTACAAATGACACCCCAACTGCAGGGTTGCCAGACCGATTTATACAATTCCCCCAACCTGAACTACAAATTCCCCCAAAAATGACATTTTTTTAAAAAAATCCCCCAAAATTCATCTGCCATTTCTTCTTCTTTTTATGAGCTGTCATCTGTCATTTCTTCTTCTTTTTGGGCTGTCATCTGTCATTTTTTCTTCTTTTTTGGCTGTCAAGTGTCATTTTACCAGTGTAAATTTTAGTAGATTTTATACAATATATTGTAACGCCCGGTTTCATAATCAACTTAAAGTGAACATTAACTAAAGTTCACTTTAACGTTGACATTTACCCATATGAATTGCATTGACAAGGGTACCAACTTAAAACTTAAAGTCCACTTTAACTGATTATGAAACCGGGCGTAAATCTGCCATTTACATATCACAAAATGATTTTGTGTCATCTTCTGATACAGGACCAATCCATCATACATAGAATAATTAATTATTAATGACCCACACCATTAAAATTCTATTAAACAGATTACCTTTCTTAAAGTTCCGCATCCGATTCCCAAGCAAGTCGGTATTTTCGGGTATACTCCTTTTCTTTAGGCATATTTTTAGATTAACACGTCTACAAACACTAATTTAAATTAATTATGCGTATTATTGAACACACCAGAAATATAACCTTCTTCAAAGTTAATTCTAGAAAAGTAAATAAAGTTAAACTTGAAGATACAATTTTCTGTGTTTCACATAGCTACTACCATTATGAATATTTAAATACACCATCAAGCGCCCAAAAACCAAATTTTGTTGTGTCGCTATTGAAGAAAACTGTAATGCTTTACAAAATAAGTTAAGTATTTATTACTAGATGGCAGAATCGACTGTAAATGAATTTATATTCAAAAATTTTTGTGAATCACAGTTTATAACTTGAAATTCAAAATCGGTCAAGCTATGGAATGTGTTCTTAAAATTATACCCCAAAAAACCCCAATACGAAAAAATTTTCCTCCAAAAAATCCCCCATTCAGTGCATACCCCCAAAAAATCCCCCAAACAAGAAAAAATACCCCAAATTTGGGGGAAATTCCCCCAATCTGGCAACCCTGCCCAACTGTCAGTATTGACAGTTCGTTGCCCCCCCCCCCTAATAGGAGTATTATTATAGTTCTTCCACCCTATCTTTTCCCATGCATTAAATTATACCGAATTACTCTAAATTTACAATCAATATGCAGTAGAAATAAACAAACCAATACAAGTTAAATGCTACTAGGAGCACTCCCGAATCATAATTTACAATGTATAAACTTTGGAAATCATGATTTGGGATTTACAATGTATACGCATTGTAAATTATAATTCAGGAGTGCTCGTAGTAGCATTTAACGTGTCTTGGTTTGTTTATTTCTACTGCATCTTGATTGTAAATTTAGTATAGGTCTCTTATTTAAACTAAATAGAGCCTGCTACTCATTAAGAATATTGAACAGCGATCTAGACCATGCAAACTTTAATTCCGTTATGCAAATGCAATATGAAATAATGTTCTGGGGTGCTGCAGTGCAGGGGCGTAACAGAGGGCCCCGCAGCGTGAAGCTTGCGGGGGGGCCCCATCTTTTCATCTGATATTATGTAAAAATCTGTTATTGTTTTATTATTTTTACGTTGTCTGTTTAAATTTAAAAACGTAAAAATTTCTAACTAGACGTATTTGCCAAGTGAATCATCTCATAATATCTAGAAACTTAATCCCTTCCGGCCTATCGAAATTTTATGGCAGCGACAATAAACTATATAATGCTTTGTACGTGACTATTGAAAGATATTAGAATTGCAATTTGACGAATTTGACGAACAATATTTTTAAATCTAAAAATGGGTTTTCTTTCTCTCTGTTCTTTACCTACTTTTAGTATTTCGATAAATATTATCGCCAGTAATTTCATACTGGTTGTTTGCATTGAATGTTATTTATGTTTGTGTTGTTTTACGGTTATAGTTGCATCAGTTTGGTACGCATTTATTTAACAATTATTGACGACTTTTGTTGTGTAGGTAATCATTGGACAATCTCTCAACAGATAAACGGTAAGATAAGGAAATTATAACACTTACGCTTTAGGGGAGTCAATGTAGAAAAGCTTGCATTGTTTCGGTTTCGGAAAAAATCAAACAAGCTTATATTTTTCTAAAACATTTTTTGTTAGTTTATATATCTTATCTTAAAGTGAAAAGTTCTACTCACAGATGCCTCTAATTGTTTATTAATTCTTTAAACAGTAAAACTGTTTTATATTAATAGTTATTTTTCTACAACTGTGTTAAAAATGCAATTTTTAGCACTCCATACGTGCGTTAAAAATGCTACTTTAAGGCACTAGTGCTTTAAAATATTTTTAAGGCACTGCAGTTCATATTGACCGTATAGACAATTTTGATGTAATGTCAAAAAAATATAAAAATGGAATGTCAGTCACGTTCAAGTAAAAGTTTTTGTAGATATTGTCCTGTAATTACGTTTGTAGAAAAAATATTGTATGATATGCGTGTTAAAAAGTACATTTTTAAGGCACTCATGTGAATTGCAGAACTCGCTATCGCTCATTCTGCAAACTTTCACATGCGTGCCTTAAACGTGTACTTTTAACACTTATGTACATCATAAATAATTTTAAAAGATATCGGCGAATTCATCATTTTACTTTGTTCCATTTTATTTAGAAAAATGTTTCTATTTGCTTTTTGATTATGCTGAATTCGAACATGTCATTAAATCAGGGCCATAAGTCCGATGTTGGGGGCCCCGGGGCAAACGTGATCTGGGGCCCCCTACCGGGAGGTCTGGGGTTAATCACCCAGCAGAAGGAGTCCGGGAAAATTGATATTTAACCACTTGAAAACGCATTTTAATGTACTCCATGACTGAAGTTTCCTGTACCTACCTACATATTGCTATTTTAGTTGACCAACACAAACAAAAAATTGAAATCACATTATTTTAAGCTAAATATTTACCATCAACATAACATCTTTTATTTTTTCATAAAAAATATACTACATATAATGTTACTTACATTCTTCGGCTATAATGTAGGTTTTTAATGGCGTTATATTGCCTATAGGCAGTATAACGCGATTACAATCGCGGGGCCCCCTTCGCCGGGGGCCCCGAGGCACTGGCCCGGTTGCCCCAATGGTAGTTACGGCCCAGTCAGACATTACAATTTGAAAATTCAAAATAATTTTTTTTTAGCACTTATACAGTATGTCTGCGTGGCTTCGAACCATATGGGAAACATTTTTATTATCAATTTTACGAAAAAAGTTATTCTTCATGAAATGCTCTGAATGGTCTTAAATCTGAGATACAAAATAAGCCAGATAATCCATCAGATATCAAAGCTTATCAATTTTATACGAGGTAAGTCAAAAAATAGAAATTTAACTCAAGGATAAATTACTTTTATATTTAACAATATACGATTTTAATTTTAATATGTAATTACATCCTTGTAAATAAAAAATTATTTTTTCCAAATATTTCTCAAATTACCGATAACCAACATCATTATATTACAATAATTATAATAACTATTTTATTATTAATTTTTTAAGTTTACGAAAAAATTCTTTATAAAATTCTTATCAGATACTTTATAAAAAGCTCTGCATTATCTCAAAACGAAGATTCAATCGTAATATATCACATTTTACAACGAGGTATGTCGAAAAATATGAATTTCTCTCTAAGAGTTAAGTACCTTTATAGTTCACAATATTTCAACTGGAATGATATAATTGCATATTTAAACATAGTTTTTAATTGCGAACAACTTTTTATAATAAAATTTTTCAATATTGTAAAATATAAAGGTGGTATAGGTACTATTGAGCGAAATTAATATTTTTTGATATACCTCGTATAAAATCAATAAAATTTAATATCTGATTATTGCAACGTAGGTTTTATACCATGCAGAGCATTTTATGAAGAATAACTTTTTTTCGTAATATAGATATGTAATAAAAAAGTTTCTCATAAGTTCCAAGCTACGTAAACACACTTTTTTGGAATGGGTCTGTATACCGATAAAGATGAGATATGTAAGTTGTTATGAACAGTGAATGATCAACACAAAAAAGTTTTTGTTAAATAAGTCGTATTTAGTAATTGTTTAACGCGGCAGTCGCGCGTAGAACAAAATCTAACAATACCAATTTAAAACAAATTTCAATTTTATAATATTTTTGTTTGCTTGTTATGTTAAAAATATCTATTACTAACGATTTTAAAACTAATTGGTTCCCACCAAAGCCATAAATTCCACAAAAAAAAAATAAAAATGAAATTAAAAAAAAATCCTAAGCATTACTACAATCTTCTTCGAGGCACTTACAAGTGAAAAGTTATGTTGCAAAATTGTTCATTAAATTATCACGGAAAATAATAAAAAGTTGGATTTTTTCTAACGGCGCGACTGCTCCCGGATTAAAAGGGGCCCCATTTCAACTTCTGCGGGGGGCCCCGACGGAGTTTGTTACGCCACTGCTGCAGTGGATAGCTCAACCGTCTTTATACTCCAAAAAAGGCAGTCCGGGTGATCTTTTGATTACATACTCACTTTCTCAGCTATCTATAGGTATGTATACCTATGTATGTGTGAATTATTCGTAAGGGGATTTTTCCACATTATCTATTTCATTTGTTTGATTTCGTACGAGTGGTCGTTAAACCAGTACCTGTGGATCTTTTGATCACTGAGTGTGTTTCAAAGATCTACATCTTTTGGTATGTATACCTGTATGAATGTATTATGTTCTCTTTAAAAAATTTTATCACCTGTTTTCAAATCATGAATATAATACAAGAAGCCTTAATTTCAATTTCCCACTTCACAGATTGTCTCTAACAGAGAGAAGTCCTTTGTATGTGTGTGTTTAATTTTACAATAGTCTACCATCTAAAATTCAACGGGAAACAAACTATGTATAAAGCTTTTAAAAGAAAGTTTTTTCAACATCTATGGTTAACATTGAGCCCTATACTGTGGAGTAGTACCTACATGGCCTATCAGCCTTGATCGGCATATGTAATTGGTACTGTTAATATACAGGGCATCCCAAAAGTAGCGGAACAGTTGAATATTTCCCGAAATATATCCCCAGTTGAATATTCCCACATAAAAGTTACCCGCCAGTTCACCCCCTGGAGGTGGGGTGGGGGTAACTTTAAAATCTTAAATGGAAACCCCCAGTTATTACTGCAGATTTGGATTCCTTACGTAAATTAAGCATCTTTTATTCGAGAGATTTTTTCGAATTATGGATAGATGGCGCTATAACCGGAAAAAATGATTGATCGTGATACCATAGATACAAATACCAAAAAATACTTGTTTAATATTTTTCAAAAACCTATCGATAAAACATGACTTTCTACCCCACCCCATTCCAATCTTAAATAGGAATTCCCATTTTTTATTGCAGATTTGGATTCCTAATGAAAAAGTAAATTCGAAACATTTTTTAGAATTGTTGATAGATGGCGGTAGAATCGGAAAAATGCGATTTATTAGTGCCATCTATCAACAATTCTAAAAAATGTCTCGAATAAATGTTCTGATGAATGTCTGAAAAAACGGAGGTTTCTATTTAAAATTTTAGAGTTACCCCCACCCCGCCACCAGGGTGTGGAGTGGGGGTTACGTTTGGTGTCATTCGATAGGTTTTGGAAAAATATTAAACACAATGTTTTTTGCTTTTTCATTTGGAAGTGTATTTCTCGAGATACTAGACTGTTTCTATAATTTACCTGTGATTAACTATTCTAAATGGGAAATAAGCCACAATTTAACTAAAAAAAAAGAATGTGTGTGTACTTTGTACGCACGTAAGAAGTTATACTTCTATTATATGATTTCAACGAAATAAATATACTTTCAACAGGTTATTTGTATTTCATTTAAAGATTAAACTAATTTTTACTTACTACTTTCCAAAAATGTTTATTAAAATAATACCAAAAATAAAAAAAAATAGAAAACACACGGATTCGAACCAGGGACCTGTCGATCTACAGTCGAACGCTCCACCACTGAGCTATACTTCCATTGTTTTTACGGATTACAAGATTTCCAGACATAGTGACAGATAGATCAAGTGAAGTATAAAAATACTTTAAATATTACTTACTATCTTTATTCCCGAGGAAGACAAATCCAAAGACACAAAAATTATAATAAATATATTTACTAAAACCACTCGTATATTCTTTCCACACCCTTTTTGGACTGAATACTGAATTCGCTCTACCGAGATTCAATTTGACACATTCGGAATAGGAAACATACAACACAAAAATTCCTACCTCACACTATTAACTGCTAAAATCAACTTAATCTTTCATTAAAAAAAGAAGAATTATCAGAAATAGTGGGAGTGTCTACTAATCTCATAAAATTTTGTGAAGTTTATTTCTAGAAAATATTTTTATTTTGTACAATAAATAATTTTCTCGTTTGTTATCAATACATTATAATGGTGTAAATAAATAATTATTGATTAGCGTAACGTTTATGTTATTTTTATGTCTGTTTACTATTAATAATATTGGCTATGAGCAGGTGCGTTGGTTGTGTAGTAATTTCCAGTCACTTCTGACAACTGAATTTCCCAAAAAAGAAATTACTAACGTCAGTGTCAAAGTGAATCTCGATAGAGCGAATTCAGTATACATACATAACAATATTTAGCAACGAACTCCATACTGTCTGTGTGCGCATGCGCGCAGAATAATAAAAATTCACTCCCAATCGCGTCTAAAGAAGTATAACTTCAAAAATTATTTTATTAACGTTTTGACGTCTACATCGGACGTCGTTGTCAAAATATTAATAAATTAAACAAAAATGTTGTTGCTTGGTAAAAAATTCTTCTAATAATTTATTTAATCTGACTTATTTATATCGGCAATTCAGACATATATTATACATTTTAAAGTAGAAGACTTTAAAATGGTATTGCCAATATTTATGAGTTGCGTTCCTGGGACGACTTTACTGAAACGTAGTTCATTCGATTACATGAAATCAACCCCAACTCAAGAATATCCGTCACAAAAAAATCAGTTTTTTAGTTAAATTGTGGCTTATTTTCCATTTAGAATAGTGAATTACAAAAATGTCAAAAGGAAATAGCTTCAGAACAATTTACCTGTGGTACCATGATAATTTTTTCCGATTATATCGCCATCTATCCACAATTTGAAAAATTCTCTCGAATAAAAGTTGTTTACTTTTAGGTAAGGAATCCAAACCTGCAATAAAAACTGGGGTTTCCACTTAAGATTTTTAAGTTACCCCACCCCACCTCCAGGGGGTGGAGTGAGGGTCGTGTTTTTGTTGCATTCAATAGATTTTTGAAAAATATGAAAACGTTGGTAGTTCATTTAGAAGTAGTAGTATATTTTGTATAATAAAACACATTTTTATATTATAATATTGTTTTATTCTTTTTCACTATTCCATTTTTACATCAAAAATAGGAATAATACCCACATAATATAAATCTGGAACTGATATTTACAAAATTGTAACATAAATTGTAGTTGACTAAACAATTATTAACACTACATAGACTTGGACTTAAATTATGGATTTAAAATGTGGACTCCCCTGAAAAAGAAAAATAAAAAGAATCAGTAAATAATTAAATATAACATCAGAAACAAACTTTTAGTACAATTAATAACTCTTCATTAGCATCAAAATTTTCAAATTTGAATAGATTGTCTTTCTTTTGTTCCTAAGCACTTGCGATGGTAATTTCTTGAAAATTAATAAAATAATATATGAATAGACTATGTCACTCTACAAGATGGTAATTGATTCCATACATCATTTTCATGGATCATGTATATGAAGTTAGACCAGCGTTTCCCAAATGGTGGGGCGCGACCCGGTACCGGGCCATGAAAGCAAAACGCCGGGTCGCCTCGCCTCGCCGTTTCACATGAATGTCTTCTTTTACACTGTGAAGTGCGTTGGCTATCCAAATAGGATGTTTTAAAAAAACTTTAATTGAATCGAAGGAAGAAGTTTCCAATATTCTTACAACAACATCCACCAATGGCTAGGGATGCAATATTTTAATTTAAAGACAGTTTTCATGATGTCAATTGGTTAGTGGAGGTAGCCTATCTTTGTGATATTTTTGACTTCTTGAACAATTTAAATATGCCATTACAATGTAGCAACGTAGTACCAGAGAAGGTGGAAGCTGCAACAAAAGCTTAATTTGTGGACACGTCTTGTCGCGCGGAAGCAGGAAATTACAAATCTAACAGAACTACAAAAAGAGTATACTGTGAATCATTGCCGGATGAGATTTCAGCTGCTTTCAAGGAACACCTGCTAGGACTGGGGCAAATCTGAAGGAATATTTTCCCCCCATCTACAGCAACAAAGCATGGATAGGGAATCCATTTACAATGGACCTAGAATCCAAAACAAGACTTCCGTCAGTAACTTAACTATCGTGTGACAGGGCACTCAAAGACACACTTGACAAAATACCATTGATAGATTTTTGGCTGTGTTGCTGCCAGGAGTACCAGGTTTTAGCAGAAAAAGTGATAATTTCTAATTCCTTTTGTTACGACCTATAAGTATTTTTTGGGTTTGTTGCCTAAGGCAGGGTTTTCAAGACTGGCTTTCCTCAAAAATAAGTATAGGTATCGTTTGAAAGTCGAACCGGACATGATGATAAAATTGTACTTTTTTCCTCCAAAAGTGAAGTTTTAACCAAAAACCTTATTTCTCATTAATAAAGTATTTGATTTTGATTTTTTTATTACATTTTTGTTTAATCTAATGACTCTTTATTAAAATATAACTGTAATAAATATTTAAATATGTTTTCTTGTACACACACACACCAGGGTATGCAAAAAAAATTAGTGGGTCGCGGAGGATAAACACAAAAATAACCGGGCTACGGAAAAATAAGTTTGGAAAACGCTGAGTTAGACTATGATGCCATCATCGGATCCTAGAATTTTTAAAACAGTAAAATTTTTTTTCCTGACTTTTGTACTTTTTTTAAATGACTATGCAAAGTTCCGCTATTTTTGCCTGTTTCAAAATCCTCAGTTAATATCTATTTTTAATTTTATCCATCCAATTTTCTGACTACTTGTTTTATTGAAAGAACTTAAAGAATGTATTCCTCTGTAGTATTTATCTATTGTACATTTCAAAGCACATATTAAAGTCTAATCTCTCAAAAATATAGATACATCAGACCACAGCAAAATTGTTTCTGTAGATTAAAAGTTTAAAAAACAAGGAAGATCAATAGAATCTTTGCACATTTTATGCAATTATTTATTATTTTGTAAGAAAAATCACACAATGTTAAGACCATCATAACACACACAAAAACAGAAAACTATTTTGATTACATATTATATTAAAAGAAAAAAGAAAGATTAAAAAGTTAGTATGTAAATGCATATCATCAAAATAAGTCACCCAAAACTTACTAGTATTTATTCTCTAGCACCTATAAGAGAAAATGTTTTAAATATAAAGTAAAATCGATATATAGGTAGTTTAAATATATACAAATATAAAACGTCAATTGTAATGATATTTTCTATGAGATTTTCCCTTCTATATCTCTATTTGTTTCCTACACAGAAGCATATGGGGCGTTCAGAGAAACAGTGGCCTAACCCGAAAAACGAAGTTTTGAGACAAATGCAATCTTTGCATTCGTATTTCCATTATGCCTATGGGATGGCGCTACAAATTATGTAGCGCTATTTAGCCATACATATAGAGGTAGGTTGTGTAGACCCTTGTTAATCCGAAGATTTACTGTTGCTGTTTTTATTGATATATTAATCAAAAAATGCTCATTTTGTGGCTTAGGCCACTGTTGCTCTGAGCGCCCCATATCACATTCGGGACCTGGTTCGTAGGATCGTGTTGATATAGTGGACTCGCCATAGGAGTTCTAAGTGTCTGAAGGGCTCATAAGTGGGCCCTGCCCCGATGTAACATACCATACCACAATTTTTCATCATATCATAGTGCATAGAGGTCAGTACCACTTGGTGATAAGTAAAAAATTGAAATGTTGAAATCTGAATGACAATTATTGAAAGTAAACTTACTTATTGGCTTTCCATCTTGCCATTTGGTTACTTTAATATGGGTTTCATTTCTTCTCATTGCTTCTGTTCTAAGTTCAGGTTTAAGTGCCTGCCTCAGAAGTTTGGCAGCAATGTTGGAATAGTTAATGTAGCTAAAAACAAAAGAGTATGTTTAAATACCAATAGAGAGTTCCAAGATGGCGCACGCGGTAAAGCACGCGGTAAAGATCACCTGTAAGAATGTGTGTGTTTGAGGCATGTACACTTACAATTAATATCTAACTCAATGTGAATTGTTGCTAACATAGTTTTGTGCTAATAATTTTGGTGAAATATCTGTGAAAATCGTAAAATTCGCCGATATTTGCGTTTATTGAGGATCCAATAATCTACAGCGTTGCCAGTTATTCGCTCCGTTGTTTCTTTATAGTGATGGAGGATTTAAAGTGCGGATTTTGTGATCAGACCTGTTATTTTAAAGAGAGTAAAACTCTATTGTTTGGATGTGCTTGTGATAATTGCGAGAAAGTATCATGTAAAGAGTGTAGCAAGATTTCCTCTCAAGAAATAAGATGTGCAATTGCTAAAACCAGAACCATTATAATATGGTGCAAAGATTGCATAAATCAGTTCTCTAGCGCTAAAATTGATGGCCCGATTAGAGACCTCGAAAATGCTGAACTAACCATTCCGCAATTATCAGATGCCATAAAAGAAATTGTAAAATGTGAACTTAGTGAGGTTATGAAGATTATGGAACAGAATCTTCAAGAAAAGCTTGTAATGACGTCTAAAATGGTGATTGAAAGCAACAAGGACTTGGTGAAACTTTTGAGTGATAATTCGAAACAAAATCAAGTGAAACTTTCGAGTGATGCTTCGAAACCGAATCAGAGGTCTACAGAAAGACGGGTTATCGTGGCAACGCCAAGCTCCCCTCCTCCATTGACAGAGGACAATGACGGATCGAAATCAGCTGGCCAGGCAGACAAAGCCAGCGTTGCCAGTTCTTCCTCTTCTAATTCCAACTTGTCAAAAGACCAGAAGACCTTGGGCCAACCTTGGATAACCTCAGGCCAAAGCAAACATAAAAAAAAAAGAAGAAATCATAAACAAAAACAAAGATTCTGCTGATAATGACCAAGAATTTACCCTGGTACAGAGAAGAAAGGCCCGGAGAAATGACCAAAACTTCGTTTTGGGTAAAGCGAATTTCCAAGGAGATGAAAATTTTGCTAGTTCTTCTCATAAAGCATATTTTTATCTTGGTCGTGTAAAAGTGGGTATTACACCCACCTTTATTGAACAACACATTAAGAAGCAATGCCCGAATATTAGGGATTTTAAGGTTGAAGCCTTACCAGTGAAAGGTGAAAATATCTCCTTCAAAATAAGTATCCATCCAGATGACAAGGAAGATTTTTCGAGGCCAGATATTTGGCCTAAAGGCATCATTTTAAGAAAGTTTTGGATTAGTAATAAACGCCAGTTTGAAAATTTTCGTCAAGGTCGAGGAGATCAGACCTTGATATAACTAAAAACGACTCCTGTAAATCAAAATCAAACATATGTATTTACTATCTCAATACTGGTGGTATGCGAACAAAAATACAGAGTTTCCATCAAGCTCTGAGTTGTTCCTGCTATGATATAGTAATGATTGCAGAGACATGGTTGAATTCAGATTATTCTGATGCTGAAGTTGGAGTTCCAGAGTATGACATTTATAGATGTGATCGTGAAGTGGGGTTAAACACTCTAAAGACGCGTGGAGGGGGTGTATTAATCGCAGCTAAAAAAAGCCTTTCTGTCCAAAAAATCATAGTTCCTCTTGTTGACTCTGACATATATCAGTTATATCTAACATTTAAAATCAAAACTCAAAATTTTGTTATTGGCTGTGTATATATACCTTCTCCATCACCTTCTCAGTCTTATTTAAGGCATTGTGAATCTGTTGAATATGTTTATAATAATTTTTCAGATAGTTTGTTTGTGTTGGCAGGTGATTACAACCTACCACAAGCTAAATGGGGAAATGATGAGCTGGGCTTGACAGTGACTGGCACTGAAAATGAGTCTGTAAGTATTGTAGCAAATTGCTTTAGTTTCCATAACTTTTTTCAAAAGAATGAGATTTTGAACAACAACGGAGTCTCATTGGACCTGGTTTTTAGTAATTTGGAATCTATTAATGTCACTCCGGCAGTAGATAAAATTTTTGAGAATAGCTTAAATCACACAGCTATCAGTTTTGAACTAGTGTGTGAAGAAAATCTTGATTTTATGAATTATGAGGAATATTTTTATGATTTCAGAAATGGTGACTACTTTTCAATAAATAATTATTTAGCAAGTATAAATTGGGAGGGACTGTTTCTTAGTGGTACAGCTGATAGTATGGTGGTCATTTTTTATGATGTAATTTACTCATTGATAGAACACTTTGTTCCACTTAAGAAATATAAGATCTCTACCTTTCCCTCTTGGTTCTCCTCAGAGCTGCGTAACCTAATTGTATGTAAAAAACAGGCCCACAAACAATATAAAATTAGTAATAGGCAAGATGATTATGACCGTTTCGTGGCTTTAAGAAATCAGTGTGAAATTTTAAGAGCAGACTGTCAGAAACAGTATTTAGATAGGATACAAAACAACATTTCCGATAATCCAAAATATTTTTGGTCTTACATTAAAAGCAAAAGAAATGGGTATAACATACCAACTACAATGGTCTATAATGACAGGGTTGGCTTGAATGTCAAGGACTCTGCCAATATGTTTGCAGAATATTTTTTATCTGTCTACTCAGATGACCAACAAGATACTTTACCTTTTTTTAGTTTTGAAAGTTCGATTTGTTTGAGTTCCATAATACTTACAGCAACTGAGGTCTATGATACTATTGCAAGTTGTAAAAACCGATTATGTGCAGGGCCGGATGGAATCCCAGCCTATTTTCTGAAAAAATGTATATGTGTACTTACAAAACCAATTTTGTTTATTTTTAACAGATCACTTGGTACTGGTAGCTTTCCCAGTCTCTGGAAGAAGAGCTTTTTAAAGCCGATTTTTAAATCAGGTGCAAGGAACGACATATCAAACTATCGAGCTGTCTGTAATCAGTCAGAGCTGCCAAAGTTGCTTGATTGTTTGGTTAGTAAGAAACTGACATGGTGTTTTAGAGGCATTTTTAATCCTGAACAATTTGGTTTTATGAAAAGGAGGTCAGCAGATGCCAGCCTAGTTTTGTATGTCAATCATATATATAACAGCTTTGAAGAGGGATTCCAGGTTGACTCGATCTATACTGACTTTTCTAAGGCATTTGATCGGGTTAACCATGGGGTCCTATTACAAAAACTAAGAGCTTTGGGTATTGTGGATCCCCTTCTTCAGTGGATTTCAGAATTTATTAGCGGCCGTACGCAGGCAGTTAAATTAGGAGGTGTTACTTCGATTGTAATAACAGTTCCATCGGGCGTGCCGCAAGGCTCTCATTGTGGCCCTGTTTTGTTTTGCTTGTTTCTGGTTGATTTAGTAGAAAAAATTAAAAATTGTAGTGTTCTTATGTTTGCTGACGATGTAAAACTGTTTAGAAAAATTCAATCCTGGGATGATGCTGTTTTACTACAGGAAGATCTTAAATCTTTTTATGATTGGTGCAATTTAAACAGAATGTCACTTAATATAAACAAATGTCATAAAATGATGTTCTCGAGGAAAAGAAATCCAATTACATTCGTTTATTATATTAATAACTTGCCATTAGCCTCTAAAAATGAAGTATCGGATTTGGGAATCTGGTTAGACACCAAACTGTCATTCTCATGCCACATCAATCAAGTAACAAACAGGGCGATGAAAGTACTGGGATTTATCCAACGCACATCTGTAGACCTGTCTTTGTTCACATTTAGAAAACTTTATTGTGGTCTCGTTAGGCCCATTCTAGAGTTTGGATCAGTTGTATGGTCCCCATCATACAACTGTTACATTGAACATATTGAAAGAGTCCAAAATAAATTTTTGAGGGTAGCAGCTTATAAGAGTGGATACAGGAGAGAGGAATATGACTATCAGTGGGTAAGAGATAGTCTAAATTTACCAACACTTGAGTCAAGGAGGACATTGTTAGACTTATGCTTCCTACACAAAGTTATTAATGCTTTCATAGATTGTCCTCAATTGATATCACTTTTTAGTCTTAAAGTTCCTAGTAGAAGCAACAGACAATCAGAAATCTTTTCAGTGCCATTTCACCACACTAATTTTGGTATAAATGAACCGACTACACGATTGGTTCGGAGTGCTAATAGCCTGCCAAGACAAATGGATATTTTTGACTCCAAAATTGGTTTGTTCAAAAAACAACTAAGTGGTATCTTACAATAAGTTTGTTGTAGTTCTGTATTGTTCTTACAATATGTTTGTTTGTATTATTCTGATGTGTTTATTATTTTAATAATTTATTATTGTTGAGGTGTAACTTGTAAAAGTCTTGTTGTGTGGAAACTTGTAAATGGATGCCGTAAATAAATAAATAAATAAATAAATATTAGGACATGGCTCAACAGTCACATTTTATATACACTATGGGCCAAAATTAACCGGCCACCTTAAAAATGGGTCATTTTTTATGTCTGATACCTCCTAAATCCGTTGTCTGATTTAAGTGATTTTTTTAATATGTTATAGCCTTATTCCTTGACAATATCGTTATATTATTATTGTTGCTTAACAGGTCAATTTTTATTGTATAGCAGGTGTACGAATCAAACTGTGTTTTTTTCTTAAAGTTTGAATCACCCTGTGGAATATTCTAGCATTTATAGAATACTAAAATTAAAACCTTATTATAGCCTCATGCTTTCTCAACATTTTGTTGTTTGATTGATTCGCTTATGTTGGATAATAAAAAAGTTAGGTGCTTCAACAACTAGACATGTTTTTTATCAATACAGGGTGTTTTTAAAAAAATTTGGCAAAGTTTAAGTGGTAATTCTGCATGAAAAATAATAACAGTTTGCTTTATAAACTTATGTCCGCAAATGCTTCGTTTCCGAGATAGGGGTTGAATTTTTTCTGACAAACTGACGATTTATTTAAAACCGGTTGAGACATGCACATGAAATTTGGTGGGTTTTAATAGGTAGTTATTGCACATTTTGTGGCATACAATTAAGCATTTAATATTCACCATTGGCGCACATACGGGTAATATGATGGCTCATATTACCCGTATGCGCGCCAATGGTGAATATTAAATTCTTAATTGTATGTAATATGCAATAACTAAAAAAGTTTGTCAGAAAAATCTCAACACCTCCTATCTCGGAAACAAAGCATTTGTGGACTGTCATAATTTGTTCATGCAGAATTACTCCTTAAACTTCGCCAAAAATTTTTAAAAGCACCCTGTATTGATAAAAAACATTTGTTAAAGCACCTAACTTTTTTATTATCCAACATAAGCGAATCAGTGAGCATCAGGTTACCAACTAATCGCCTATGCAGATGATATAGCGATAGTAACAAAAACACGAAAAATCATGAAAAAATTATTAATGGAGATAGAAGAAGAGGGAAAGAATATGGGACTAAGAATTAATGAAAAGAAAACAAAATTAATGAGACTCGGAAAAGCAGAACAAAACAGGGAGGTAAGGATAGGAAATAAAAAATTCGAGGAAGTACAGAAATTTAAATACCTGGGCGTTATGATAAATAACAAAGGGGAAAGAAAAACGGAGATCGAAAAAAGAATAACTGCGACAACCCGGGTATACCAAGCAAATAGAAAACTACTAAAGAGTAAAATATTGACCAAAAAAACAAAAATGAATATATATAAAACAATAATAAGACCAATAATCTTGATAATTTTTTCAGGTGGTGTTGTGACAATAAACTGAATTTAAATATTGATAAACGTAAAATAATGAGATATCACAGAATCTTACAACCTACACTCTTGAACTGTTCGATTGACAACAGAAACTTAGAAATTTTAACATCCATTAAAGATTTAGGCATTATTTTTGACTCATCTTTGAGTTTTACTAAGCACTTTGAGTTTGTTGTTAATAGAGCTTTGAAGATGCTTGGTTTTGTAAAACGTAGTCTTTCTGATTTTAATAATATAAATTGTCTTAAATCTGTCTATTGTGCATTAGTTAGATCAATATTAGAATATTCAAGCTGCATATGGACACCCTACTACAGATGCCACATCGATAATATAGAGAAAGTCCAAAAAAAATTTCTAAGATTCATTGCATATAAACTAAATATACCATCTGAAAACATCAATTATAGTGAAATTCTCAACTTATTAGATTTATCATCACTGGAAAATAGAAGATCATTTCTTGATTTAGTTTTCTTATATAAGATTGCTAATGGATTGGTTGATTGCTCAACACTTCTTGAGAAGATAAAATATAGAGTTCCTCAATGTAATACTCGTAGTAAAGAACTATTTTTTGTAGACTTTCATTGCACCAATTATGCACAGAACAAAGCAATTGGAAGAATGTCTAAGGGGGCCAATAATATCGATATTGACTTTTTTGACTGTTCATTGCCTAGTTTTAAGAAAAAATTGAAAAAAAAAATGCTAAATTGTATTTAATATATGTGTGTATATATGTGTGTATATGTGTATATATGTATGTATGTATATATATATATATATATATATATATATATATATATATATATATATGTAAATATTTTTGATTTTTCAGTCTTTATATAGTGATATTGTTCTATATTTTAATATGTATTTATGATTGTGATACTACCTATACCTATTGTGATATGTGGTATTTTTGTAAATGGTATTTTGGCCGTAAATAAACTATTTATTTATTTATTTAATAAAGATGTATGCAGCAGAAACCATGACTATGACAAAAAAAAAAGAAGAAGAGAAATTAAGGATAAATGAACAAAAGATAATAAGGACAATACTCGGTCCAGTGAGATTCGAAGAACAAGACTATAGAAGGAGAATGAATAAAGAAATTTTAGAAGAATTAAATGGTGAAGATATAGTAAAGAAAATAAAAGTACAAAGAACCAAATGGCTAGGTCACATATGGAGACAAGGACCAGAATCAGTATCAAAAGCTATGATATTGTGGCAACCAGGAGGAAAAAAGAGATGTGGTCAACCCAGATCGAAATGGTTAACTGAAGTAGAGGAGGACCTAAGAGGAGCAGGAATTACAAAATGGAAAGAGAGGGCAATAGACCGGAAGAAATGGAGACATATTAGTGAACAAATACAATGATAATGGGGACTGATCCACCCGTAAAATGAATCTAGAAAGCGAAAGCGGCGAAACCCCACATGGGGTGTTAAGACATATACATACATAAGCGAATCAATCAAACAAAAAAATGTTGAGAAAGCATGAGGCTATAGTTAGGTTTTAATTTCAGTATTCTACAAAATGCTAGAATATTCCACATGGTGATGCAAACTTTAAGAAAAAAACTCAGTTTGATTCGTACACCCGGTACACAATGAAAATTGACCTGTTTAGCAATAATATTATTATAACGATATTGTCAAGGAATAAGGCTATACCATATTAAAAAAATCACTTAAATCGGACAACAGGTTTAGGAGATATAGGATATAAAAAACGACCGATTTTTGAGGTGGTAGGTTAATTTTGGCCAAGAGTGTATTTTAAACTTTCTACTTAATTATTACCGTTTGATTCTTTTCTACTACTACAGAGCTGCTCCACATCCCTTACCCTGTTCAAAATATTCCTGGGTATACCAGTAAGGAATGAATATTTATATACCCTAAGTTTTGCTGACGACCAAATTGTGATCTCACAAGACGAAGATGACCTCAGTTTTATAATGAGAAAACTGGAACAGGAATATACAAAGAATGGGATGGAAATAAACCTTAAGAAAACTGAATACCTAACAAAGGAGAATACAGAAATAAAACAGATGGAAATAGACAAAGGTAAACAAATCAGAGGAACAGACAAGTACAAGTATTTAGGGTTCATAATATCAAACAAAGGTACAACTGAAGAAGATATAAAAACAAGAATGTGTGTGTACTTGGTACGCACGTAAGAAGTTATACTTCTATTATATGATTTCTTAAAAATAAATATACTTTAAACAGTTTGTTTTAATTTTTTTAAACACCAAACTAATTGTACGCATGTAAGAAGTTATACTTCTATTATATGATTTCTTAAAAATAAATATACTTTAAACAGTTTGTTTTAATTTTTTTAAACACCAAACTAATTTTGTGCTTACCGCTTTCAAAAAAATAAAAAAAAGTATAGGATTGCTCTGGACTCGAACTCAAGATCTCTCAATCTCTGGCCAAATGCTATACAAAATACGCTACGAGGACTGTGTCTGTATCGGTTCAGACATACCTAATGACACTTCACGGTAACAAACAGACAAGTATAATAAATATATAATAAAATGTTTTAATAATACTCATCTTACTCCTGAGGAAGACAAATCCAAAGACACAAAAATTATAATAAATATATTTATGGTATGTTAAACAGTAAATGGTTAAGTTCAATTAGTTACCACTATAAACAGCCCGGATTAACCGATAATAGTATAAAAGGCCCGGTTTCAGGTAAAATTTATTTTAGGCTTTATTATGGGAGTACCGTCTAGTCTCTAGTCAGTGTTAATTGCAAAAAACCAACTCTGTCTACCTCGGTGGCTTATCGCTCCGAGTGGGTCTTAACAATGGGCCAGGTCAGATAAATTTAATAATATTTACGACCGCACTAATTGAATTCAAACCATTTAGTGTTGAACAAACCATACTAAAAACACTAATATATTATTTTCACACCTTTTCTTGCACTGATATATTTATACATAACTTGAAAGATTCAGCAACTAAACGCCATACTGTCTGTGTGCACATGCGCGCAGTATTATGAAATTTTACTCTCAATCGCGCCTAAAGAAGTATAACTTCAAAAATGGACTAGGAAAAATAAGAGACTTCATATGAAAATTGAACCCGGTACTGTGGGAAAGAACATCAGCATAAAAACAAAAAGAAGAATATATTATAATACCATGACAAGAAGTATCCTCACTTATGGGTGTGAAAATTGGACAATAAATAAAAAAACCAAAAACAAAATAAGAGCAACAGAGATGGAATTCCTAAGGAGAAACTGCAGAGTAACAAGAAAAGATAGAAATATATAACATCGAGATTAAGAGAAGAATGGGAGTGACATAATGGACTACATCGAACAGAAGAGATTAACCTGGTACGGACATATCAGAAAAGCTGACCAAATTCGTTGGATAAACAGAATAACAGAGTGGAGCCTGACAGGAAGACAGAAGAGAGGCAGACCCCGAAGATCCTTCAGAGACGGAGTGGAGGAAGCAATGGAGAGAGAAGAATCTACAGGAAGGGGACTGGCAAGACTGAAAGAGCTGGAGAGAACGGTTGAGTGAAGGAATACAGTGAAAACTGTGGAAATCCTTAGTATATAATATGAATCTTTTTTTTCTATAAATGGTTGCTTTTTTTCTATAAATGGTTGACTTGATTTATAAATATTATATTTACACTTAAGTTGCCCACTGTTTCTCTTATTTATGGATTAATGTAAAAACATAATGATATTTAACTTCCTTTTTTATTTCTTGCTCATTACTTATCTTATGAAAAAAAAATAGTAAAATGGTTAGAGAATTCATCACCATAACCTCAAGTTACATTTATATCTAGGAACAGTACAAATAGAAAAAAACAATACTAGGAGATTTAAGGTAATTTAATGACTAACTTACTTTAATCCAGCAGCTCTCCAGGCACTCATTTTTGTAAAAATTAATTTTACAGATTTCGAATCCTAGAAACGAGCCGAGTTATGTAAAAGATGGACTGTAAGTGCAGTAGTGCCAAGTTTCCTATTTTAATTATCAATAGCGAAATACTGTTTGTAACCGAAATGAATATCTGTTATGTAACAACTTTTATAATAAAAGGTGACTGTTATTGTTTATAGATAGAAGTATTTAAATATAAAAATGATGAATAATTTATATGCCAATTTAAATATTTTAGAATATTAGAATATTGATATTTCTATACATCTAATGAACATCTGGCAACACTGCAGATAGACGTCAAATGTAAACCGTTTGGTAAATTTGGTAATTTAATGTTGCTTACCTTTTTCCCTGAAATGAATTTGTGAATAGAGTTGCATAAAACATGGAGTCAAAAACTGGGGTACTGTCTAGTGCTGTCTAAGGCCACTTACAGACGAACCACTTTTTAAAGTCGAAGTCTGCAGCAAAAAGTCGAGCGTTTGTAGTTGTCTGTCGCTATTTTTGAAGTCAGCATTTAACAACATTTCCTTTTCACACGGGCGTTTTATCGACTGCATTACAACTTCTGTCGTAGGTTGTCGCCCCTCCCGTCGGCGGAGTTCTCAATAATTGTAGAGCGATGCTCTTTTCCTTTTCACACGAAACCACTTTGAAGCGCCGGTAGCAGTAACAAAAAGTACAAGCGTGATTGTTGATTTTGAAAGCACTGTTGACAAAAATGAAGCCGATCGACACATACCTACACTTTCATTGCTGCACTGCAGTTCAGGTTGACCCTGAACTGCAACACAGTACTGATATATCGACACCCCCATCGAACAAGGTTGTAACTGAAGTTACAACTTTTTTTAGATTTCAACACAGGCGAATTCAGCAAAAAATTGTGCACACATCAATATAAACGACATAGTTTAATTCTCAATAGTTTGGCTAATACCTACTCCATTGAAAAAAGTTGTATTTTAACTTACGCGTGCCATTTTAGCGTGAAAAAGACAGTAACACTGGATACTCTGGACTGGATACTGATAACACTGGACGATTAACAAGCTTTTTAAATGAGTTACAACTTTGTTGCACGTATGTTTAATTTATAACGTAGTCAAACATATTATGGTGGATCTCATAAGTCAAATTATCGAAATAAAAGTAAAAACGGATTTGCGGAGTTTTTTTCCTTTTTGATAGTTGCCGTGGACAAAATAAGTATTGAATAGTGTTTGCTACATACTTCTATGTAGTGAAAAAGTTTAATATTAACATTACACATGTGTTTTTAGAAATAGCACATTCACAAAACGAGGGTGATTCAATGCATGCCCTTATAGAAAAAGGGAAAAACATTGAGTCGTATATGCTCCACACCAATGGATAACAATGATACGATACGCCAAAGCATCAGGCAAGCCTAAATCCGTAACTGAAATAAATCAGAAGCAAATTCTAAATTTTAACCCATTTAAGGACACACATGTTAATTTTGAAGTAGACATTAATAGTAGAAGAGTAAAGTAATAAAATAAAATGGTTTAAAATTAAATATTTACAGATACGCAATAAGAATGCGAAAAATTTTAAATATTTTATATTATGTTTTTTTCATAGTGATAGAATATTAATGTTATTGTAAAATTTATAATTTCCAATTAAAATTGTGTAAACTGTGAGTTGATATTTTGTTTAAATATACCATAAAAACTAATTTTCTCCTAGCTATATTACAAATAACTCAAAACATACAACCTTTTAGTTAAACGGAAAAAATAATTAACACGGAGAGTGTAAAATGGTTGTTAAGGTGAGTTACAACCTTTTTCTACGAATACTCAGGTTTAATCTCAAGGTTGTATCTCAATCAAACTCAAGATTCTCAATAGCTAATAAAATTACAAAGCATACATCTCACAGTAATCCCTTAATTATGTTAGATATAAATATCATATCACATTAGTGTAACAGGGTTTAATCATTTCGCTACAAATTTTTAAAAATTATGTTTTCGTTTTTTTGCCTCTCCTGTAAAATCGCTAAAAATGAGTTACAACCTTGTTCGATGGGGCTGTCGATATGTACACCACCCTCACAGTAGTTGTCCAAGGCTTTGGTATCTAACAGTGCTATGCTAGCCCTAAAGATATTTTTTAGGATGGACAATAAGGAGTCCAATCATTTTTATAGTAGGCCCGAAAATATTCAATCCTCCCTTGGAGATTTAAATGTAGCAAAGTGGTACAAGTGCCCACTTGGTACATGTATCCATTACGTTGGTGCTTCGTGCGGATACGGCATGCGCTCCTCTACATATAAACAGCCACCGATTCAACCGATTGGATCGCCGAGGGTGAGCGTCGCTCTGAGCGATCTCGACGATCCAATCTGTGGTGGTTTATATGTAGAGGAGCGCATGGCGTATCCACACGGAGCACCAACGTAATGGATACGTACCTTACATGCTCCGGTTTGATGTTTATTGCAGAGAATTCCCAGTCTTGTTTCCTTGGACGATTAGGTCGTTCTAGGTTTTCATCTGCTATCAATGATTGTTGAACCTAAGAAGAGGCTCTGTCTTAAGTAAGAGCTTTAGCGTTTCCCTGTTAGATTCAGCAAAGGTGCCATCAGGTCTTTTAAATAGCCTGGTCCATGTGCCGGATCGGTGGAAAGAATCTTTCTCTGGTTTGGATGTTATATAGACAAATAATTAAAAACCTCACATGTCCTCATTAAAATCATGTCATCTATCCTCTGGTACAATGTTTTTAAATTTAGTTCTCACACTCTTTTATTTTCTTTGTCTTGAAGGAAAAGTCTATGAAGTCTAAAATCTTGGTACATGTTTCTCTTGGTATAAGCAAAAACAATTTTTATTGAAGGAAAAGTGCTCCAGAATCTTGGAGGTTCTTGAATCCTCTTAGTACCTATAAGAAAAACAGTATTGAATTATTGCCTTTTCTTTTTTTGAATAAATCGTGAAATTTAGTACATATTATGTTGACCAAGCTCAGTAATGTAATACCTACATATTATGTTGCTCTTTGACCAAGAATCTTCTTGAATTTGGAGTGGATAATTTCTTATTCTATTTCAAGCAGCTGACTGGGGTTCCTCATTCCCTTTTACTCGCTTCTGAACTTTTCATCCCTACTTGTGTTTATATCCTATATAATTGGTCTACCGTTCAGTTGTACTGCTGCTCGAGTGCTTATACTGTAGGCGTATTACTTATTTGTCATTATTATTTTAGTATTTTTGAGGTAGGTACATTTTAGGCTATATATTCTTGAACATATTACCTATTATTTAATCTTTGGTTATTTTTTCTAACGAATTCAGCATCATAATTGGCTCAACAATCCTTTGTCGACCTTGACCTGCTCACAGAGGTGGTGCCATTCTCGCCGACTCGTAGCAACTTCATTCCATTTTCTGACCCTTAGAGTCACCTTTCATCATCAATCATCTTCAATGCGGTCATCTTCTACTTCTTCTGCCGTCTGAAGGCAGAATAATATCAATCTCTTCGTGTACTCATTATCTGACATCCTAGCACTGTGTTCAGCTCATCTTAGTCTCTGCACCTTAATAAATTTCACAATACCTGGATCAGTGTATAGCTGGTATAATTCAAAGTTACATCTTTGACGCTATAGACCATTTTCTTTTACAGCCCCAAAAATCTTTCGAAGTATTTGTCTCTCATTTTTAAGCCGTTAGGTTGTATCAAAACAATATTAAAATAAATATTATGTTTATTTATACAAATAATTATACAAGGTAAAGAACATAATATGGCACTTTGTAAAGGTGTACAAAACCTTAAGACATTAAAATTCATATCACTTCAAAATATTGCTACGACTATGACAAATTTGGTAAATAAAAATTACCAATTGTAGTTATTGATCATGATTTTATATTATGTAATACAAAATTTATATTAATACCTGTCATTAAAAACTAACGACTTTTATTAATATACATAATATTAATTAATAATTAACATATTTTATTAAAAATAAAGGGTAGATTAAATATTGTATTTATGTGGGATTAAACCCCAATTGATTGTAATGAAAATTAATCTTTACATTTATTTTAATGTACCAATTTCCGAATCCAAAAATATTTTTCAAAAAATCTTGTGCATACAGTGATGAGGGCGCTAATAACTGGAAATAACACAAAAGATGGAAAACATATCGAGGGGTTCGAGCGAAAACCCGATAACTAAAAATAACATTGTTTCGAGATAATCGAGATTAAAGATTTAGGAAGTTTGAAGAAGTTTTCAAATCGTCATAGAAAGTTTAATGACGATTTGATTGAACTTCCTATGACGATTTGAAATCTTCTTTAAACTTCCTAAAATCGTTAATCGCGATTATTTCGAAACAATGTTATTTTTAGTTAGGGGTTTTCACTCGAGCCCCTCGATATTAGGTTGTGAGATAAATCTAGTATAGGTGGGAAATTTAGTGATAGAAACCTTTCCTTTAGATGTATCGGATTAGTTTGGCAACTACCACTGTGACTGACAGTTTTAGTTGACATACTCCTCTGATACATCTAAAGTCTAAAGGTGGGAAAGAATCGATATTATAATGTAAATTTGAAAGGTTTCTATCGCTAAATTTCCCACCTCTAATATCATGTATCTATATTGTACGGACTGTACTTTATTGTTTAGTCTGCAGTAAAATACTGTCAAAATTACAATAATATCATCTAGGTATATACTTCAGATTTTATATTCATAGAAAAATTTGGGCTAACCTGCTAAATAAACGATTTATCAAAATTGAGCATTAAAAAGGACAACTACATTGGATCTGTTGAATTAAGTACCTATTATCAGTCAATATTTTGAACATGGTAAAGAAGACACTTAAAATTAACTCGAGTTTGGTATATTTGATGCAGCACCAGTAACAATAGTACAATTATCTATTAATGTAACCTCTTATCTAAATTTTTCCAAATCTTATGTACTCTTGAATGATCATCAAAAAGACTTCTTACCATAACCACTTGAATAAACCCAACAATGATCATCAGGGACAACTGTACCATGGAGTATGAATTAACTTTAAAGAAATTTTCCTCAGCAATGTTTCTGTCTCTGGCTTCACTGGATTTAATTAATTCTTGTAAGTACCTAATTTTAGTCAGATGTATCCTCACAGTACTTACTATTTTTTGTACGTCGCTTATTTGAGCTTCAAAATCTTCATCTTCTGTGTTGAACTTCATGTTTTCACTACTCCATTCTCCATTATCATCTCCTTCTACTATTAATTCAAAAAATACAGTCTTTGTGTTGTATGAACTGAAAGAGTTATCGAAGCAAAACCTGTAGTCTCCTTCTACTTCAGCATCAAGACGGTGGGTATTTTCAGACTTTTTGAAATCAGTTAAAAGAATTCATCATTCGGATGAACTAAATTGAAATTTATATCTAAATCTCCATGGCCTCCATCAATGACTTGATAATCCAGGTCTACAATTTCCCCCTTTTTAATGGGTTGGTAGAAACACGATTCTGTACCGGCCTCCACATAAACAGTAATTTCTTTTTCCAGTGAGTTAACTTGGTGTAAAATAAATAGAAATATGTATAGCAAAAAGTAATTCATCTTGTAGAAATGATATGCACAGTCATTACCACTTCAAACTTTGATACTTATTGTTTGTATTGTAATTATCAACTGAAGCTTGGACAATGAGGTTAAACGTCATTGTTCTTTTTTACTTCTTTTGAACATTTTCTCCATTTAACGTTATTAAATATTTAGTGGACATTAAAAAAGGGTTCGGTCTTCTTTGTTTGGAATAATTAATAATTTTTTAGTTAGGATAGGAAAAACTTCGGAAAACGGAAAATTATTTTATAGGGATTTTAAATTTATCTGTTGGTAGATCTGTTTCTTGAGCGAGAAGACATAGGCGGAGATAAAAATGTTTTCAAAAAGAAACAATAATTTAAATAATATTAAAATGCGTTTTTAAAAGTTTAAACGTTAAATACTAATTGTTTTTTATAACCTTTTGTAATCGATGAAATTTAAATATATCGATACCTAATAGCCGCGAGAATATCATTATTTAATTATCTATTTTCAGAATAGTTTTTTCAAAGTTTTTCTCTCTGAATCTTAAGAGTATCGGTACGTATTTTCGGCTGCAATGCTATTTAAATGGGGATTCATTTTTTTCGAATCCTGAGAAAACTAATAAGTATTTTTGAAAAATTTAAACGCAGAATGAAAGATTACGTTATTAGCGAGGGCAGAAAGTCCCTGAGAACTTCTATAATGTTTATTTTAATAAGTTACAGGGGTGAAAAACTAAGCGAAAATTTAGTGTGATTTTTAATTTCAAATATCTCATTCAAAATAAACTTTTTATTTATTCTAAGGGACTTTCGGCCCTCGGTAATAATTTAGTCTTTCATTCTGCGTTTAAATTTTTCAAAAATATTTATTGGTTTTTTCAGGATTCGAAAAAAATGAACACAATGCCGTGGTAATATTTTCCAAATCTATCTTTGTCTTACAACGCACTCAGCCGAATATTATATTGTCAGCATATATTGTCAGTCAGACAGTGACAATCAGTGACAATTTTAAATATTTGACATTGCATCGGGAATATTTTAAGTTATTGATTAAATATTATTGATATATAGTGTATTTGATAAATAATTGATTTAAGACGTGAACTTAATAAAAAGTTATTTATTGTGTATTATTTGTGGAAGATCCAAGCAGAGAATACATCAGGATAATATATTCTGTGATCCAAGTATTTTGTTGTTAAAGATGTTCAAAATTGTAAGCGTTCCATAACAATATATTATTGAAATATCACTTTAACACTTTTCCTCTTTTCTCGATTGAGTATTAGTTTTTGTTGTACAAATAAATTATTACAATCACTGAATACATAGTTAGTGAAAAAATTATCACATTTATTATTAACTGAATTAATAATGTGCAATTATAAAAATAACAGTTATCCAAGAACATTCAAAAGCCATCTCTTTAAATTAATGATGACATTTTCAAGTAGAATGACATTCTAGTAATGTTTACATATCCATACCAGTGTGAATTTTACTACACGTAATTTGCCAAGTAGGGATACATGTAAAATATTTGCTAATTATGTACCCATAGCCTTAAGACTATGGGTACATAATTCGCAAATATTTTACGGCTATCCCTACCTTTTCTGTCTTTACATGGCGAATTGCGTGTAGTAAAATTCACACTGGTATGGATATGTACATATTACTAGAATGTCATTCTACTTGACAATGTCATAACTAGCTTAAAGAGGTGGCTTTTGAATGTTCTTGGATAACTGTTATTTTTTGTATAATTTTAAATTATTAATTCAGTTAATAAATCTGATAATTTGTTCACTAGCTATGTATTCAGTGATTGTAACAATTTATATGTACCTACAACAAAAACTAATACTCAATCAAGAAAAGAGGAAAAGTGTTAAAGTGAATTTTTAATAATATATTGTTACTATGGAACGCTTAAAATTTTGAACATCTTTAAAAACAAAATACTTGGATCGCAGAATATATTTGATGTATTCTCTGCTTCTATCTTCCATAAATAATACACAATAAATAACTTTTTACAAAGTTCACCTCTTAAATCAATTATTTATCAAATACAGTATATATCAATATTATTTAATTAACAACTAAAAATATTCCCGATTCATGTCAAATAATTATTTAAATTTGTCACTGATTGTCAGTGTCTGACTGACAATATTCTATTCGACTGAGTGCGTTGTATGACAAAGATAGATTTGGAAAATATTACCACGGACATTGAGTTCATTTTTTTCGAATCCTGAAAAAACCGACAAATATTTTTAAAAAATTTAAACGCAGAATGAAAGACTAAGTTATTACCGAAGGCCGAAAGTCCCTTAGAATAAACAAAAAGTTTATTTTGAATGAGATATTTGAAATTAAAAATAACACTAAATTTTCTCTTAGTTTTTCACCCCTGTAACTTATTAAAATAAACATTATAGAAGTTCTCAGGGACTTTCGGCCCTCGCTAATAACGTAATCTTTCATTCTGCGTTTAAATTTTTAAAAAATACTTATTAGTTTTCTCAGGATTCGAAAAAAATAAATCCCCATTTGAATAGCATTGCAGCCGAAAAAACGTACCGATCCTCTTAAGAAATGATAATTATCAGGGTGATTGATTAGTAGGGTAAAGCTCAATAGCTCCGCTATAGTAATAGATAGCAATAAAAGTTAATAACAAAAATTTTAGCCACCTTTGAGCTTCACATTACAAAATTAGTTAGAATTTTACAGGGTGTTCGATAACACAGTGGCAGACCTAACTTATGTTTTTTTAAATGGAACACTCTATATTTTATTTTATATTCGAAATCCTGTTAACTTCTCCATCACAAAAATATAAAGGTTTGTAATGTTATACAGGGTATTTACAAAGTTATAACCAATTTTGTATGAAAATCGTAACAAGTTCAACTCCCTGTATAAATAAAAATAAGCACAACAGCAATGGTTTATTAATGCCATATTTTTTTATTTATTGTCAAAATTTTTAAGAATTATTGATATTGTACGTACTTTAATTTTTATATAACATTCCCTATGCCTAAATTTATTAGTTTTCGAGATATTTTCATTTTTCAGAGCAAATTATTTTAGGTGTTTAAATTTATCTAAATTTTAAGTAAGCCATGACTGAATTGACAATTGAAGATTACCGATTATCAATCCGGTAATCAATGTAACACTGTAGCAAATAAAAAAATAAAAATAATTTATTAGTAATGCATTTTACAAACAAAAACACAACCACTACATGCAACATTTTTGAAACAATTAAAAACTATCTTTTTATGTAAATGCAACAAATAAACAAAGAAAATTAGTAATAAATTTTACAAAAAAACACACAAACACAAAATACAATATTTTGTGAAGACAATTAAACACTACTTTTGTATGTAAATGTAACAATGTAACAAATAAAGAACGAAACATAATTTACCAGTAATACATTTTGCAAAAAAACATGTTTGAAAAAATTAGAAGCTACTTTTAATAAAATATTTTTAATATTTAATTACATAAGGTGTACATATTATCAGTACCTACATATTTATCACCGTCATATATATAATCGAATTAACAAAAACACCATTTCATACTATATATATTTGCATTAATACGAAACTTAAAAGATTTAATAATTCTTTTACTTTTACACGAAATAAACATTTCGTATGACAGTGAAGGCCCCGTCTCACCATCAAATAATTGACAGTTATTTGATCAAACTTGACAGTTAGTGACACAAACTATACATACTAACTGTCACTTTGTGTCACTAACTGTCAAGTTTGATCAAATAACTGTCAATTATTTGATGGTGAGACGGGGCCTTGACAGTAATGACAGATGGCTCTTGCATGATGGCTGATTTCGATGTTTAATTGATAGTTGTTAGTTATCAATACTAGTAAAGTTTTTGAGCCTTTGATCGACTAAAAGCACACAAGCTGTCACCAACAAAAATGACAAATATATGATTACCGTCATGGGACGATAACTGGGCGATACAATTACGAACATGCGCACAACAAACGGTACAAGTAGTTTCGTGACGGTTTCTGGACCGTCCAAAAGTTCATGTTGGAACAAACCTTTTATCAATAGAACGTCAAAATGATTAGAAAAATCTTAAAAAAATCGATTACAATTTAATTACTTTTTTGCGTTGTAAATATTAAGCGATAACAATTAAATAATAAATTTAAAAATTACCGGTAAAAGTTGAATTAGTAACCGCTAGGAGCGACACCAGCGAAGCTCAGAGCGTATACCTACATTCAAAATATGGTTTGAACCTATTTTCTTAAGATATTTTATATGTTAACTACTACATTTTTGGAAAACCACAGTTATAAATATAATCACAGAAAACTGATTAATTTATTATTGTTATAAATAATTATAAATATTTTAATGATCGACTTTATGACAACGATCTATTCCTATAAAATATAGTTAAAAACTTCCACATACATTTCCAAATTTCATTTGTGTAATCCTTCTTTTACTCCGCCTATGACCATTCAAGTTCATTGTTCAATTTAAAAAAACACTGTTTACTCTCTTTCCTTGTCACACCCTGTAATCTTTTCTTTGTAATCGGTAAATAATTCGTTTTGTTGTGTTGGTGTTTCTGAGTTTCTGAAATTTGACGTTTCGATTTGATCTGGGTCAATATATACCTCTATGGGTAATACTATATCAGGGTTACCATGTCTAGGGATTTTCCCCGAATCTAGGGATTTTTTGAAGCTTTTGGAGCTCTGGAGGGATTTTTTTTGAAATCTAGGGATTTATTAAACTGTGCTGCCGCCATTTTTTGTTGTTATTAAATATCTTTTTGTTCAAATATTATTATTATTGTCATTATTTATTGTTCCCTGACATAAATATTCCTAAGTAAACATTAAAACATTACCTAATCAATGATTAAAGTGGATTAAACACAGTGTTTAATAGGTTATAAATTAAATTGACAGCTTTCATCTGTCAATTTCTTCTTTTTTAGGTAAAATTAATACGATTTAGGGATTTCTAGGGGAAATTGAAGCTCCCGTCTAGGGATATTCTGAAATTTCATCTGGCAACCCTGTACTATATATTATTTATCTATGGATTTGACTTTGAAGGGGACGGGTTGACACTTTTATGTTTTTTGTTTGTTTTTTATCTTTGTAAAGAGTAGAAGTGCTTGAAAACAAAGTTCATTTTTATAATAATCAGTAAATGAGTGAATAAGTGTGATAATAATAATTGTTAATTAGAATACATTTAATTTAGAAATAAACGGATATCTAAAATGGTTAGAGAATACATTGAAGTATCAAAACCAGAGATTGAGGATTTAAGAAAATCATTCCTGGACGAAGTCTCTTCAAAAGGAAATGATAGTAAGTTGTTAATTAATTAAAAAATTGTACTTTGTTGTTTATCTTATCAGACCAATGTTCCCAAGTGACTTAAAAATAT
This sequence comes from Diabrotica virgifera virgifera, assembly GCF_917563875.1. Lineage (NCBI taxonomy): Eukaryota > Metazoa > Arthropoda > Insecta > Coleoptera > Chrysomelidae > Diabrotica > Diabrotica virgifera. The sequence continues at coordinate 59,074,638 of NC_065450.1, read as the reverse complement.
TTTATGTTGCTTGTTTTAAAATTTGAATTTTTTATCTAATTTTAAGATTTATATCCCTTTAAAAGGTCTCTGAATTCTGAACATAAAAATTAACTCACAACCAGATTGTATCTATGCTTGATGATTTAACCCATTAATGCCCAAATGATTTTTTTTCAAATTTCAAAATTTTGTGTTCCCTTGATTATCCGGGCTGCAGATTATCCGTGCTATGATTTTCTATTACTCAAATTGCATTTTTGAGGTTTTATCAAAGTAGCGTGACCATAAATCACTCGACTTAAACCCTATACGCCGAGAAAGAGACTCATAATGAAAGATTTATTTTTTCTGTTATCCATTTATGGTAGGTACATAATATGTATTTATGTACATACATACATATCGTCGGTATACTGCGAAAACCAGGTAAATGTAGAATTACCGAAATCGAGAAAAAACGTTTTTAAAGTTTATTGCTTTATTTTGAATTAGGCGGACCAGTTGTGTTTGATATTCGATATGCTAATGAAAGATGCATATATCAGAAATAACATTCTATCATTAGTTTGAAAAAGTGAAGAGACCTAGCTGATTAAACCTAAATTTAAGATCAAGGTGCGATCACTTACCTAGTTTTACCTGTAAATCAAAATAAATCGTACTGTATTAAAGACACTTATCAGCTTTTTACTGAATATGGTAGATATACAGCAGTAGAAATATATTGTTTTCCGGCAAATATATATGTGCGTTAGTTGGTTTTACATGCAACAGAACTTTGATTTTATGGAAGTAAGTAGCGATATATTGTTGTATTTGAAAATGAAAAGTTGGTTAGGTGTAACTTGTTTGTTTATTATATAAATTATCTGCTGAATGGTAAATGGTATCATTTATTGAGTTTTATCTGTATGTAGAACGTAAAAAGCTGAGAATTTTGGTATACTTAACTCAATATTTTAAAATTTGTCATTTACCTGGTTTTCGCAGTATACCGACGATATGTATTATATATGAGAAGTAAATGTTTGGATTATCCCTGCATTTCAATTATCCGTGCCAACGTCTGGTCCCGAGGACCACGGATAATCGGGGCTCTACTGTTCATGATTATTATCAGTAATATTGTTCCTATATGGAAATATTCATGATATAAATTTAGGTAGGTACATCTTTGCATTTTTGAATTATGACACTGGGCGTTACGGTTATCAGAAAAAAAATTATATTTAATGTCATTCACATTACACACTACGCATGCGTTTCACAACAATTATGTTAAGATTTAACTGTAGGTGTAAAACAAGGAACAACGGAAAAACTGTATAATTTAACTACATAAATTTTCGTTATTATTCTTGAAATAATTTTCGAAGTAAATCTCGGTCATGTAAAAAACGGCTCTTATGAGTGAAATTGAAAATAAAGATTAGACATGTATAGAGAATCTTTCATGTAGACCGCACATTAAACTTATCTCTGAAAATAATCAGACTTGAAATCTGGAAATTTGCACTTCCTAATAGTTTTTTTTTGTTTTTTTTTTGTTTTATGGCATAGACTTGTTTGTCAATTAGCCAGTCACAACTTTTTGTTTTCTATTCATACATAAAGAAGGCAATGAGGTCCTTAGAGTTCCATAGCAAACTCTTCCACAGCTCTCTACTCAGTTCTAAAGCTGCAGGTGGCCGCTATGGACTGTCCAAGTTGCTCACCACATTTTTCCATTATACATCTTCTTCTTCTTCTTTCCTAATAGTTGTTGATTTGTATGTCTGATATATTTATAGTTTCGTTTACAAGTTCGGCTAAAACCGGAAATCCTGTAGGTATACTTATTGATATTTTAAGAAATTTTGTATCAAGGTACCTCACTTCAAAATGTTTACTAACAAATAGTAGGTAACACTCTTTCAGAAAGTCACATTTTTGTGTTTTATACAACAAGTGAAACAAGTGTTGTGTTGTGTTCGTGTTCAACAAGTTGAAAACTTTAAGTAGGAGTAGAAAGTGGTCCTGGCAGATGACAAATGACCTGGTTGCACAACATAAAGGATTGGACAGGACTAGACCTCCAAATCCCAATAAGAATAGCACAGGATAGATTTAATTTGCAAAACTCTGCCAACCTTTTTTAGAGATGGCATCTACTGAAGAAGCAGTTGCTGTTGGACTTTTGAAATCAATTTATCCTCCATAAGACACAGTCATTGGTTTCTGCCATTAAAAATGGCGGAAATATTGAGCAAAAATGGTTTTCTTTTAAATTATTGGTAGCTCGTCATGCAAGGTTCAATGTTTTTTTTTCCTCTAACCCAACTGTACTATAAAGTCATTAAACTTTTGCATAATCACTTTCATGAGATAGGTACCTCAGAATAAGGTTCAGATCAACCATGTGAAAAGTGGTTCTAATTTATTGAAACAATTTTTTTTTAAATTGTAAAAGTCAATTTTTTCAGGTCAATTTTTTTAGGCTTTTCTGGATCATTCTGAACCAAAAAAGTCTCTTGTAACTTTTCTCCACAGTTGATCGTTTTTGAGTTTCAATAAATTTAAAACAAAAGAAAATGTAAAATAACGATGTTCAAGGCTCAAAAACACAAGTAAAGAATATTTTTTTTGAATCCACGATGTACCTAAATTCAAGCTCAAATCTTCTTATATTCTTATATCAGTCTCCTATGAACATTTTGAGCTTATTTTATTTTAAAACTATGTTTTTTCTTTATATTGTTTATGAAACGCTTATTAGATAAGGCGGGAAGCTCGAAAAAATATTCCTATAAGATATTTTTGCATAATCACATTCGTGAGATACCCCAAAATAAGGATCAAAAGAAGTCACTTGTGCAAGAAGTGGTTGCAATTTTATTTATAAAATTTTTTTAAAAAATTGTAAAAATCAACTTATTTGCTGTGGACAAATTTTTTTTATGTTTGTTTGGATCTTTTAAACTATCTTTTCTAGTTAAAAACAATTTAAAACTGAAAAAAAAACGAAACGTGATGATTTTCAAGAATGAAAAAAACAATTAAAAATATTATGTTTGAAATCTTCGAGTGCATAAATTTAATTTCAAGAATAGAATAGAATGTGCTTTATTGCCATGAAAAATTTAACAATTTTATAAACAAAGCTTACAAGAGTCATAAATAAAAATAATAACAAATACAATTTACTAAAATTATACAAATCGTCAATAAAATAAAATATAAAGAAGTGAAACAAAAAACAGTAACAATCTATTAAAAAATTAAAAAAAATTTGCAAATTGCATAATCTACCTTAGAGTAACCTTCTTCTATCAGTTCCCTGTGCATATTGTGGGCTTTTTTATTTTAAAACATCGTATTTTAATTATTAATGAAGCTCTTATTAATAGATAAGGCGAGAAGCACGGCAGTGGAGTATTCGCATAAGGCCACGTTCACATGACAAGCGCTTAACGCGCAATTACAACTACATACATTTTACATTTACATTTTACATAACATAGTTGTAACTACGCGTTATCAAAACGCACGTCAAGTGCTTGTCATCTGAACAGGGTCTTAATTTATAACTACCGAGCACACGGCGCTAAGTCTGATATAAGCACTTCATTAATAATTAAAAAACAGTATTTTAAAATAAAATAATCCCAAAATATTTATTGGCAACTGATAGAACAAGTGTTTAGCTTGAATTTAGGTACATGGCGAATTCAAGAATTATATTTTTTAATTGTGTTTTTGAGCCTTAAAAACAGTCATTTTTCTTTTTTTTTTAATTTTAAATTGTTTATAATTCAAAAACGATTAACTTTAGAGAAAAATTTCAGGAGACCTTTTTTGTTCAGAATGATTAAAAAAAGCGCAAAAAAACATTGTGCAAGCCAAGAAATTTCTGTGATTTTTATAATTTGTTAAAAAAAATTGTTTAAATAAATTAGGACCATTTTTCGCATGGGCGACCTCTTGAAACTTATCCTGGGGTATCTGATGAAAGTGATTATGCAAAAAAGTTTCCTTTAAAATGTGTGACTTCCTGTGGCCTGTGATTAAAAAATTGGCGTGCCGTTTATCTCTAAAAATAACATTCTGATAAAAATGATCGAAGTAACATAATCTGCTTTTTGAATGTACAGGTTTTCAAGAGTTAATGTTTGTAAATGGAGTAGGTATCAGTGCCCAAAATCTTATGTTTGCGTGTTGTTTTTGAAAAAAAAGAATAACTTAAAAATATCATTTATTTTATGCACAATTTTCCATAATTCTACGCAGAATCAAAAAAATATAATAATAAACAGGATGTTCCATTAATAGCTATTTCTATATCAGATGTGCAGAAGATGCCTAAAGAATAAGAAGAGATTTTTAAAAAGTTCCTGTTATAAGTAATACACTTCTCCAAGAAATTAACACACCACCTTACAAATTGGTCATTTTTAATGTCTCAAATTTTCAAACCTGTTGTTTGATTTAAGTGATTTTTTTAACATGTTATTGCCTTATTCTTTAATAATATCGCTGTGATACCAATACAAACTGTGATCTTTTCTCAAAGTTCGTGTCACCCGTGGAATAATCTAGCATTTATAAAATAGTGAAATTAAAACCCAACTATGTATATCCTCATGTTTTCTTATCATTCTGTTTTTTGATTCATTCGCATATATGTTTTATAATAAAAAAACTTTGGTACCTACTTTATAACTAACTTTTATATTACTTTATAACTATATTAACAACTAACTTTTTTTCATCAATACAGGGTATTTTTAAATATGTATGGCAAACCTTAAGGGGATATTCTGCATGAAAAAATAATGAAAGTTTGCTTTATAAACGCATGTCTCCAAATGCTTCGTTTCTGAGATAGGGGATGTTGAAATTTTTCGTACAAACTGACGATTTATTTATTGCTCTAAAACCGGTTGAGATATACAAATGAAATCTGGTGGGTTTTAATAGGGAGCTATTGTGCATTTTTTGACATACAATTAAGAATTTTATGTTCACCATTGGCGCACATAAGGGTCATATTACCCGGATGCGCGCCAATGGGGAATATTAAATTCCTAATTGTATATTAAAAAATGCGCAATAACTACCTCTTAAAACTCACCAGATTTCATTTGCATATCTCAACCGGTTTTAGAGAATTAAATAAATCGTCAGTTTGTAAGAGAAATTTCAACACCCCCTATCTCGGAAGCGAATCATTTGCGGACATGCGTTTATAAAGCAAGCTTTCATTATTCTTTCATGCAGAATTACCCCTTAAGGTTTGCCATACATATTTAAAATCGCCCTGTATTGATTGATGTGAAAACAAGGTTAGTTGTTAAAGTTCCTAACTTTTGTTATTATCAAGCATAAGCGAATGAACAAAAAACAAAATGTTAAGAAAACATGAGGCTATAGTTGGGTTTTAATTTCAGTATTTTATAAATGCTAGAATATTCCACAGGGTAACACAAACTTTGAGAAAAAATCACAGTTTGATTGGTACACCCGGTATACAATGACAATTTACAGTAGCAATTTACTAGCAAAAATATGATTACAGCGATATTGTTAAAGAATAAGGCTATAACATGTTAAAAAAATCACTTAAATCGCATAACAGGTTTAGCAAATTTGAGACATTAAAGAGGTCTGTAGAATCTAAACCTGCTAGATCCATTTTATGAAATTTTTCAGGAGACAAAAAACATTAAAAATGTAAAGTTCCCAAAAAGTATTCGGCATTTCCTAATCAAAGTCGCATCAATAAATGTCATAAAATGGCGGATTTGAGCCGAAAACTTATGCCTGTAGATTAATAGATACTTGAACTTTGAAACTATGTAAAAAAGGGAAAATGAAAAATTTAGGATTTAGTAGGTTTTGATTCTGAAAGGCTCAAATATGAACAATTTTTAAGGTGGTGCGTTCATTTCTTAGAGGAGTGTACCTATGTATTTCATAAAATTAACAATACTCTTGTTAACTTAATAATCAGTTATTGTCGATACAAAAGTAACTTCACATGTGTGATAAATTATATAGTGTATCTATTCCTATGAATAAGCTAACGAAATACTCAAGCCAAGGTTAACTAATTTGTTTAGTTATCACAAGTAGTGTCCTTGCGTCAAAAATGAATGTATTTTGATAAAAAATAATTATATGTATATGAATACATACCTTACTTACCAATACTAGAATTGTTCAATTGAAACAGGTTTGATCACAGAGTATACGTGACTTCTTCGCCATGACATCGGATATTATTTGTTTTTTTATTTGTTTTAAAATTATCGATGTATATGTCAAAAATATTTGCACTTGGGTCTTTTCTAAGAGTGTTACCATTAGGTACCATTATACAATGGTGTTACTATCTTAGTGTAAAAGTACAAAATTCATACACTTTTTTTTGGGAATTTCTAAAATAAAAAGTACTGTACCAATTGTTTTGAACATTTGCATGAGCATTTACTATAAAAAAAGTACATGTAAAACAATTTTCATAAAAAAATAATAAAAATTAAACGATTTATGCGCCATCTACTGGCACCGTGAAAATAAAAACATGGCTCCACTGCTGCAGTGATTGGGGCTAATAGAGATCCTGAAACATAAAATTTCAAAGTGATTATTGAAATATAAGTTATTTCCTATACCATCAACTAGGATTTTTCAAGAATATTAAAATTTGGAAAAATGACGAAGTGTTGCATTTTTTTTTAAATTAGCTAAAACATTTTCAGTTTCAAAAACCGATAAATTGACATTTTTTATCCGATCAAAAAACCCCTAGTTGATGGTATAGAAAATAACTTATATTTCAATAATAACTTTGAAATTTTATGTTTCAGGATCTCTATTAGTCCCAATCACTGCAGCAGTGGAGCTATGTTTTTATTTTCACAATGCCAGTAGATGGCGCATAAATCGTTTAATTTTCAATTTTTTTTATGCAATTGTTTTACGTGTACTTCTTTTTATAATAAATGCTCATGCAAATTTTCAAATCAATTGGTACAGTACTTTTTATTTTAGAAATTCCCAAAAAAGTACATGAATTTTGTACTTTTACACTAGGATAGCCCCTTAAAGAAGTACAAAATGACGGTTGAATTCGTCTTTTGCCTTTATAATCCTAAGTGGGTCTTTGTCTGGCTGGTTCCTTTCTTTCATTCAGATCAACTTCTTTCTCATCCATCTCTGTAAATTCATCGTTGTCAAGTCATCCTTCAAATCGTTCAACCATCTGGTTCTCCTCTTCCTTATTACTTGAGCCCGTGTCAGGGCTTGGTGACAGTCTAAATATTATTAGCTGGCTGTCTCCATTGGCTGCGATTCTGTGTCTGATGAACATCATCATGTACAGGGTTATTCACTATATTTTGACCCCCTGTAAACTGCTTTATTTACAGAATTCAGAAATAAAAAAGTTATTCGATTTTTAAATTATGATTTTTTGACACATATATCATACTAGTGACGTCATCCATCTGGGCGTGATGACGTAATCGACTATTTTTTTAAATGAGAATAGGAGTTGTGTGCTATTCAGTAATATAAACATTAAGATAATTATTTATACAGGGTATCCTAAAAATTTTTTTAATTAAATTAATTGACACAAAAAGAAGAATGTATGTAATTTATTAAATTCAAAATATCTTCTACTGCTGTTAGAAAACAGAAATAAAAGTTTATTGCACAAATAAACATTGCTTTAGGTTAAATTCAATGTTCAAATTGGCAAGCTGCAGGTGAGTGGCAGCTTGAACATTAAATTTAAGTGAAAAGTAATGTTTATTTGTTCAAGAAACATTTATTTCTGTTTCCTGTCAGCAGTAGCATGTATTAAATAAATTACATACATTCTTCTTTTTGTGTCTATTAATTAAATTAAAATTTTTTTTTGGACACCCTGTACAAATAATCATGTTAGTGGTTATATTACTGAATAGGGAATTGAATAATCTTTCAAATGAGCTAGCACACGACCTTTATTCTCATTTAAAAAAATAGTCGATTACGTCATCACGTCCAGATGGATGACGTCACTAGTATGATATATGTGTCAAAAAATTATAATTTAAAAATCGAATAACTTTTGTATTTTACATTTTTTCTTAATTCTGTAAATAAAGCAGTTTACAGTCAAAATATAGTGAATAACCGTGTACGTATTTTCATTTGGTCTATCCTTCTTGTTAGAGAATGTAGATATGATCGGTTTACTTTTCTGTCTTGGTTTACTGACTGGTTTACTGTCTTGTTAAAGACTCTTCCAGAATTGTCAGGTTAATTCTGTGTTCTAACTATTACACGCGTAGAATTCTTCGTTACTTCTTACTTCTAATACTTCTTATTTTGTAATTTCTTGTCTTGTTCATGTTAATCTTTAATCCGACTTCCAAGGAAGCGTGATATAATTTTTCAATATTTTATTGCAACAATGTATTGCATCATCCATACGATATATGGCTGCAAGGACGATGCCATTTACGAATCTCAAATGACTGAGCTTCTCTCCATTTATGTTAATATCATACCTATTCATGGAATAATATTCATAAGAAGGAAATAAGACGGAGAACAGGAGTAACAGATGCCTTCTTCTTAAGGCGCCTTCTCCATTACTGAAGGTTGGCTATAACTACAGCAAATTGCTCTCTATCTTGAGCGGTCCTTAGTATCGAATGTGTGTCCATGCCTGTCCAGTCTCTTACGTTCTTCAGCCAGGAGTATTTTTCTTATTCCTGGACCTCTTCTTCAGATGCCAGAGAAATACTTATGACCCTAAAGTGGAACTGGGCGGGGCACATAGCCAAAATATCGGATAACAGATGGACACAGCGAATAATACAATGGAGACCAAGACAAGAAACATATCGAAGTAGAGGTCGTTTGCCAACAAGATAGTCTCATGACATAAAACGGATCGACAAAAATTTGATGCAAACACCACAAAACAAAAATAGTGCAGTCACTGAAGGTTTTCACCTCCGATTTCGTTGGACCTCCATCGATTTTTATGAAAATTGGTGAGTAGTTAGAGGATAACTCAAGGAACAAAGGTGACATGATGCCAACTTGCGCTTTCACCCTGGGGGTGGATGCCACCCCTTCTCGGGGGTGAAAATTATTTCATTAAAAATAATACCATAAATAGATAGAGGCATGATAGAGGGACAAATTCTAAGCAAAATTTGTTATATAAAGTTATTAATATAAATCAATACTTTTTGAGTTATTAGAGGTCAAAGATTTTATTTTTTCGTAAAAAAATGCATGTTTAAAGCTGCTTTTCACGTATAACTCAAAAACTATAAGCTTTTACAAAAAAGTTATTATTACCAAAATTAAAGATAATAAAAATTTGAATACACTTCTCATTTAAAGACTACACTAATGTTAATTCAAAGTAAGTTATGGGTAATTGAAGGTATATTTTTTTCGACGAGTACGCAAATCTAAGTATTCAAGTTTAAATACCGGGAAAACGATGCATTTTATAAAATATACCTACTAAACACTTGTCAAAGTACTTCGGAATACCTATCAAATGAGCTTCATAAGACGTTAATAGCATCAAAATTAAGCAAGTTATGATGAAAATAAGAGAACACTTTGGATTTTTTTTGGAAAAAGTGAAAAATAAAACATCGCCATTTCCACAAAAATTAAAATTTATAGAAATCCTTACAAAAGTTTCTTTATAATAGCATAAGTAATGATTTCAACAATTTTGACCAGTTTAGAATGCATATTTTTGAAAAAAGATATGATTTAAAAAATTCAGAATTTTTCTGATTATCGTAATTTTCATTTTCTTTTAATAATAACCCCAAATATACTCAATATACGAAAAAAATGATATATAATCAAATTTTAGTTTTTTCTGTATCAAATATTTTACCTGTTTTACTATTTCTGTAGGGTACAAAATAACCGAGATAGAAACGTTTTAAGCTTAAATTTTGCCTGCGAGAACCATGTAACCGGGAAATTTAACCTTTTATTTTGAAAAAAGTAAGGGGTTTAAAAAATTAAATTTAACGTGGTTTAAAAGCCCTTAGCTTTAGCTTTCAAATGGTTTTTAGGCGAATCTCATGTCTCAAAATTAACGGAGTTATTTAAAAAAAAAACAATAACATTTTTTGGAAAAATTTTTAAAAGATAACTTTTGAAAAATTTTTGGAGCATAAATCTTAATGCTATCGTGTGGGCTCATCTGATAGATATTTTTAAATACTTTGACAAATGTTTAATAAGTTTGTGTTGTAAAATGCATAATTTTCCCGTTATTTAAGCTTGAATACTTAGATTTGGGTAGTCGCCGAAAGAAATATACATTCAATTACCTATAACTCACTTTTAGTTAACACTAAAAGGATTTTCTAGTAAGGAATTTATTTCATTTTTTATTATCTTCAATTTTGGTAATAATAACTTTTTTGTAAAAACTTATGGGTTTTGAATTATTTATAAAAAATCGGTTAAAAACATGCATTTTTCTCAGGAAAAATTAAAATCTTTAATCTTTAATAACTCAAAAAGTGATGATTAATTTCAATTACTTTATATAACAAATTTTGCTTAGAGTTAGTCCCTCTATCGAATTATGGGGTTATTTTTAATAAAATAATTTTCACCCCCGAGAAGGGGTAGCATCCACCCCCAGGGTAAAAGCGCAAGTTGGCATCATGTCACCTTTGTTCCTTGAGTTATCCTCTAACTACTCACCAATTTTCATAAAAATCGATGGAGGTTCACCGAAATCGGAGGTAATAGCTCTTATCCACCTTCAGTGACTCCACTAAAATATGTATATGGAAAATACTGAGAAAGACCTATATCCAGCAGTAGATAGATCCGGGTTGAATGGTGATGATGATGATACCCGTTCATAATATGCATAACAGAATTGATTTGTTTCTTGTTCAGATAATCTTAGGCTAGCCATGGCATTGTGGTAGATATAGGGTAAGGAAAGGTATCTTGGTGATACAAGTAATTTGGTGGTAATTTTTAATCAGATTACCACACAGTTCCCTATGCAAGCACATTCATGACACAGCTCTAGTAAGTTGTTACGAGTGTAAGCAGAACAAACATACGAGGTCTGGCTATTAATTAACGAGACTGCTTATGAAAAAGAGTTTTATTTTAAAAATTATTCTACAATCGAATGCTCTCCTTCAATATATTCCCCTTCCCTCGCCACACACCGTTCCATTCGTTTTTTCCATTGGCCAAAGCAATGCTGGAAGTCTTCTTTTGTTAGAGTTTTTAGGAGCTCCGCCGTTTTTCGCTTCACCTCTTCCATCGACTCGAACCGGATTCCTTTTAAGGCAGACTTGATCTTCGGAAACAGGAAAAAGTCACAGGGTACTATATCAGGCGAGTACGGCGGGTGTTCGAGCACTGGAATGCCTCTAGCGGTTAAATAACGCTTCACAGACAGCGCGTTATGGGAAGGTGCGTTGTCCTGGTGCAAGATCCACGACTTGTTTTTATACAACTCCGGCCGTTTTTTACGAACTCGCTCACGCAGCGTTGCCAAAACTTTAAAATAGTAAGTTTGGTTTACAGTTTGACCCTCTGGAACCCATTCAGTCATCACGATGCTGTTAATGTCGAAAAAACGATTAGCATGGCTTTAAATTTTGATTTCGACATCCTTGCTTCTTCGGCACTCTCTCGGCCTTCAGAAAACCGTTTATACCATTCGAAAACACGCGCACGAGATAGAGAATTCTCACCATAGGCCTCTTTCAACAAATTATAGCACTCAGTCGGAGTTTTTTTAATTCAACGTGAAATTTCACATTAATCCGTTGCTCATGTTTTTCGTCACACATTGTTACTGGCACGAGAAAAAAACACGTTCTTTTCTAACCTCTACAGAAAAAATACTACTACAGACAAAAACGTGTTTTCGTACTGGAAGAGTAGACACTTCCAGCTATCCAATGCTGCATTCGTTTCCCACTCTTCCCCTCTAGGACGCCTTCTGCGTGCTCAGTCTCGTTATTTAATAGCCAGACCTCGTATATTACGATTTCGCGTACCCGCTTTTAATAAACAAACTGTTTTGACCGTTGCGTTGTGCGACAGTCGACAATGGAGCCATTTCTTATTGAATGTGAGAGACGGTTACATATTTATTGGAATAATTGCTGTTTTCTTTATAAAACTTTATAAAACCATTCAATAAACTAATTATCAATAAGAAAAGCTGCATTGAATTCGTGATTTAGCCAATTTAAGTTAAATTCCCTAAATTGCGGTTGTTTTACCAAATTTTCTAACCGCTATCACAATATACCTTACCGTGTCACCAGCTTACCTAACATAAGTTTGTATGTCAATTTGACATTTACTATCATTATTATTCATTTTTTGTTAAAATAACTCTTCTAAACAGTTATCAAATAATAAGTAACATAATAAAGCAAAACTTATTTCTTGCTTAGTTGTCAAATTCCTATATTGTTAGTATTTTTTATTTTTATCACCAACATACCTTTCCTTACCCTATTTGTTTATGTTAGTGTAGCGATGGTCTATTCGGCATTCTGCCAATGCTGTTAAGGTGATACAGTAGCGATCAACAGGTAGCAAAAACGCGTTCCAAGATTGCGGCTGTAATTTTGAATATTTTTGTCGAGATATTTGGCACACGTATTCGTAATATAATAAAGAATGGCGGTACAGAGGCCAATTTGAAAAATATATTAATATGTGGAAATTACTCTGTAATTAAATACAATATTAAAAAACGAGCCTGTACCGCCATTAAGAAGAACAAAAAAATACACTTTCTTCAAATAAACTTTTTTATCCGATGCCTAGATTTTGTGCCATTTTGGAACTACTAAAATTTTTTATTTCATTAGTAGTTCCAAAATGACACAAAATCTAGGCATCGGATAAAAAAGTTTATTTGAAGAAAGTGTATTTTTTTGTTCTTCTTAATGGCGGTACAGGCTCGTTTTTTTAATATTGTATTTATTTACAGAGTAATTTCCACATATTAATATATTTTTCAAATTGGGCTCTGTACCGCCATTCTTTATTATATTACGAATACGTGTGCCAAATATCTAAAAAAAATATTCAAAATTACAGCCCCAATCTTGGAACGCGTTTTCGCTACCTGTTGATCGCTACTGTTTCCTCTTAACATTTTCTGCTGGCTTATGGTATTGAATGCTTTTTCGTAGTTCTTGAATGTCAGTGCCAATGGTTTGTTGTATTCTGCAGACTTCTGTATCAGGTTCTTTATCACTAGTAAGTGGTGGTTAGCTCTGTATCTAAATCCCGATCTATATTAAGCTTGTTTTTTAGGCTGATAGAAGTCTAACTGAGCTTTCAGTTTTTTTTTTGATAACTTTTGTGAAAAGTTTATATTATAATGTGTGATAGCAAACTGATAGGACAATAGTTTTTTAGATTTGTTATGTCCCCTTTTTTGTGTAATAAACAATAACTGCATTATTCCATTGAGAAGGAGTTTTTCCTTGGTAGATGCATTCGGTGAAAAGTTTGGCCGAAGAGTGGATAATTTTACTTCCCATGAACGATTTACAAAGAACTATGTAAAAATATATTTATTTAAAAAATAGTACAATAGTTATTTTTTATAACTTTTATGTATTCTTTGTAAACTCGAGCTTGTACACCTTTCTTTTTTCTCTTCATATTAGAGCCGTTGTCATATACTTGGCCTCTACAATCGTCTATGTAAATTCAATTAAAAATCATTCATTAATTTTTTTATTATCTCATTTTAATGAGTAGGCCTATGACTCGATACCTAGAGCCAAGCTATGGTTCTAGGTATCGAGTGACTAGGACAAACAATAGACGGCATACTAAGTAATTCCTCGTTCAATTTGTGATACAAAAATCTCTCCTTAGTCTCTCCTTTATCTCTCCTGAAAGTATTCGAAATAAATGTCTATATATTTATATGTAAAAGCAATTGTCATTTCTTATTCATACATACCCAGTTTGGTTTTTGTTATTTCAAATTACACACCCACGGACACACGACAATGTTGATAATGCAAAGTTTACAGAACAGAAAGACAAAACTATTTAACCATTGAGGCTAGGATCACAAGCGCCAGTATAATAATATCACTGACTATTCATAAATTTGTTGATACTTTGTAAATCTGCTCTTTGTGTATTTTAAGTATAAAATGCGAGCACCACACTCTCGGCGAAGTTGAACGAAGTTAAGCAAGTACAAGAGTGTAGGTAGACAGCCACTTCTTGCAACTTTGCTTCGCTTCGTTCTACTTCCGTTCTCTGTCGGTTTCGCGCGTCCGAGTCAAAGGGATCGAAGTCGGTATCGCACCGCTTGAATGTGTTCCTCGCGAAGTTGAACGAGTGTATAGTGATGGTTACTTGGACTTCGGTCAACTTTGCTGAATTTCCTTCGCCGAGAGTGTGGTGCTCGTTTAACATTGTTACCATAAAAGTGATAGGTACCTGACAAATAACCCTTAAAAGCCATAGCAATTTTTAGGTTGCATTATTTTTATTAGAGAATTTTTGTTTTTGTGAGGTAGAAATAGTTTTTGTATTACAATTTTTCAATAATTGTCTTAGGAATAATCTTAGCCCAAAGATAATCTATAAAGTCTAAAAAAATAATGAATGTAAAAAATATTTTATTTATATATTGGCATCCCTCAAAATTTCGCGCCCCCCAAATTTTGGCGCCCAGGGCGGTCGCCCGGCTCGCCCGCCCCTTTACCCGGCGCTGTCTTCAACAGAGCTGTAGTTATTAATCAATGCTTCAACAGATCGTTGGTTTCTGGTGGTATCCATTTCTTCTTTCATGTTTTTAAGACCATTTTGGTTCTTTCCAATTTGACATTTAATCGTATCTTTGCTCGAATGTTGCCCATATCTCAAACATATTCTACAATTATTAATAGCATGTTCTATGTTCTATGACCCACATCGCGATACTGTCAAATACATTTTCTTAGTCTACGAAGGCAGAAATACGAGTAGTTAATATTCATTTGCCTTCTTTATCAATGTTCTCATTATTAGCAGATGTTCGACCGGTTGTAATTAAATAATTCGACTGAATTGTTTTATATAAAATGAATAATTTATGATTAATTGTAAATTCACCGTTTCGTGTAAAATGTTGACCTACAAATAATAGGAGAAGCTCACTGTGTATAGTTAACGAAAAGTCAAGCCGAACATTTTACATTATATCAGGTTTACATTAAATTACGTTTAAGACATGAAAGAAGAACAACGAAGTAATTATGTTTGTTAATCAGTATTCACATGTTCCTATTGTTATCACTCCTGTAGAATAAGTCTATTACATGTAGCCTATAGCTATTGTAATTGTATTGTTAACTATTTTCTTGTAGCATCTTAATGCAATTCACCAGTGGCGGTTCTAGCCTGGGGCAGGGAGGTCAGCTGCCCCCCCCCCTCCAGTTTTTACAGGACTTTCGTACTATAATCTTCGTTAAAAAGGCACGTTATCTTTTTTATTCACCGGTTGTGTTCCCTTGCCCCCGCAATTCACTATTTTTTTTCTGAATAAATCACAATTTTAATTCAGAATCATAATAAGTTTACTTTATAATACGTCAATCCTATAACATTTTTAATATTGATATTATGATTTGATTTGTAATGGAGATATCTGTTAGTGTGTTAAAAAGGGAATCATTAAATCCTTATACGATAGATCCAAAATTACATACTTGGTTTAACTAAAATTTGTTCTTGGAGGAAAAGCATCTGCGTTATTAAAAAAGATTATCCTTTGTCAGTTATAAATAAGGAATTTTCAAAAATAAACTGAATGGAACAGAACACATGCTCTCTCTCTCTCTCTCTCTCTCTCTCTCTCTCTCTCTCTCTCTCTCTCTCTCAAACTTCTCTCAAAATTCTCTATCAAATAGAGAATTTGATAGACCTCAAAGATGTAAACATGCATGGGAAAATTAACATAGAGTTCAATGGAAAGATTCAAGTAGTATTCCTGAAGGAAACAGATGGTGAAAAGATAAAAATCAAAGAAGCGGCTCTAATTATGTTAAATTAAGTCAATTGTGTTGCGAATTCCTCGGCAGAATGTAGGAGGATATGTTTACCCATATTAAAAGACGAAATCAGTAGAAAGAAAATACCACTATTGATAAGTCAATAATATATAACTTTATAGGAGGATAGAGGATCATTTATGTTTTAAAATAACATACATATAAAATCAGAGTTTTGTGTTAATATTGAGAGTAAACTAAATGTAAGACCAAATACTTACCTCGTCGGGATAGTATCATGAGGTTTTTTCCTGTTTTTTTTTTCTCGTGATTTGCTATTACTGTCATCAGCATTGGATGATGACAGTATGTCTTTTTAAAGACAAGTTAAAGTTGATTTCATGTAATCGAATGAACTATCTTCCAATAAAGTCGTCCCAGGAACGCAACTCGAAAATATTGACAAAGTTATCTACTTTAAAAATTTAATTTAGTATTGAAGTCATCTACTTTAAAATGTATAATATATATCTAAATTGTCAATATGAATGAGTCAGATAAAATTAAATTCTTCTTCTTCTTAAAATGCCCTCTCCTTAATGGAGGTTGGCTACTAAAATTGCAAACTCTTTTTTGTCCTCAGCTGTTATTATTAGCTGTTAAAAATTTACCTCTGTCCATTGTCGGATGTTTCTGAGCCACGATACTATTTTCCTTCCTAGTCCTCTCTTTCCCTCGATCTTTCCTGTCACTATAAGTTGAGCATATTGGTACTTATTATTTCTCAGTATTTAGCCTATTAGGTATGATGATTTTCTAACTTTCACTGTGTTGAAACGTTGTCCTTCCTTGTCTATTCTATGCAGCACTTCTTCGTTCGAGGTATGCGATATCCACGAAATTGTGAGAATTCTCCGGTAGATCGACAATTCAAAGGCCAATTTATTTACGGTTGATGTTTTAAGAATCCATGTCGGAATGTAGTCAAATTTCGAGTTTTTTCGAGAATCACAAAGCAGTTTTTTTTTCGAAAGATTTTTTGGCCTGTTCTATTCTAGATCTTATTTTTAGATCAGAATTTAGGCTGCTATCGATCCAACATCCCAGGTACTTAAATCTAGTGACCTGTTCTAAAATGTGCCCATTTATTGTGCAACGTTGAGGTACGTTTTGGTTTTTTCGGATTGTCTTCGGATCACTTTGTTTTTTTTATTGTTTATTTTCATACCAAATTGCTCACAGGTCGAGTTGGTCTTGTCTATGAGTCGTTGTAGACCCAAGTCGGAATCCGCAATCAACACCGTATCATCGGCGTATCTGATGCTGTTGATATTTACGCCATTCACCACTCCATCCTTGGAATCGTCCAGTGCCTCTTTAAATAGAAACTCAGAGTAAAGATTAAACAGCAGGGGTGACAGAACACATCCTTGCCTAACTCCTCTCCTAATTTCTACTTCTGCAGATGTGGAACCTTCGATCCTAACTCTGGCGGTTTGGTTCCAGTATAAGTTTTTTAGTAATTTGATGTATTTTCCATCTAAACCGACTTCTTGCAAACGTTCTAACAGTAGGTCGTGTCTTACTCTATCAAATGCTTTTTCGAAGTCTATAAAGCACATAAATATATCTTTCTGTTGGTCCTAGCATTTTTGGGCAAGAATTAGTAAACTGAAGAGGGCTTCTCTCGTTCCCATGCCGGCTCCAAATCCAAACTGATCGTCTCCGATGATTGTTTCGCACTTTCTATATTATATTCGATTGTGTAAGACTTTTTAACAAAACTTTTACTTCATGACTCATAAGCATAAGGCTTATCAGACGGAACTCGTTTCAGTGTTGTGGGTTTGGCTATTTTGGTAGTGGGATGAATATTGACTAGCCAGTCTTAGGATATTTTTTTATTTAAAACAAAGCCGTATCCTCCCGAAGGATATTAGCGACATAACGGTTACAATTTACAATAGATACAAATATCAGTAATATCTAGTACTTACATGATTAAATTTTGTACAACATATTGATACGAGATAAATACCCTATTAGTTTTCTATAATCGAAGTTCTTTCCCAGTAACGTTTGCAAGCTGTTCGGAATGCCATGTAGACGTCTTTCAATAGTATATTTAGGACAATCAATTAAGAAATTATCTGTACTGTCTACTACGTTACCAACGGGGCACTTTGGAGCTTCGCTGTTTGTGAATAGATGTGCGTGTGTATACATACTATGGCCCAGTCTCAGACGTGTTAAGACTATTTGGGATTTTCTGCTTGTTAACACTTTATTTTTGAAAAAGGCTTTTAAATCACTTGCCGCACTCCGATATTCGACCTCCGATTCGTCACTACCAATAGCATTGCGAGCACTTACATCTGCCAGTTCATTACTTTCGATACCAATGTGCGAAGGTATCCACACGAAGATTACTGTTCTGAGATTTTCTGGAGCTTTCTGAAGTTCCAATTTTATCATCTTCTCTATGAGATGTTTCGGGTAGAGATTTTGCATAGCTTTAATTGCGGAGAGGCAATCGGAAAGAATGACACTGTAGGAGATGTTTTTGCTGTTAATGTATTGTAGGGCTTTGAATAAAGCAAAAAGTTCTGATAAGTGTATGGTGGAATCTGAAAGCATATTATATCAGGTGATTGCTCAGTAATAAGTAGTTGGAGAAAAGCGAGGTGATGGAAAAATCCATCAATATTCCATTGAAGTAATGATGCGAATGTTATTTTTGACATAATTGAGAAGTGTCACTGTCAGAGTCAGAAATTTCTTTACCAATGCAGGCATAAATTTTCTTCTTAATTGAAGTTAATTTTCGCTTTATACTTCTGTCTTTTAAGTGGGGATATACTTTTGAGAACATATCAATTAGACCGGTGTAATCTTTTGTGTATTCTTGAATGATACTCAAGGGACCCGCAGAGCCGGTAATGTTAGTTAGAAGCATATCCAGTTGGTTGTAATCAAGAACGAAAGATGGAGAATTTTCACTGTACGTTTTTGCGGGCTCTAGTAGTAGTGAATTACTACTACTTTCCGTTGAAAAAGTTTTAGATTTCTTGATTTTTGGAAGAATTTTAGGCTCAGGGAACGACTTGCATTCTGCTGAAGAAGACTCAATTTCAGGTGAAGTTATATCATCAACGGTGCGCTTATGAGAGTTAGATTCTTGAACAATGTTTGTTATCGGGGTTGTTGTGTGTTTGAATCGTGGGATGCTAACGTTGGTTCTTCTAATACCTGATGTACATGTTGGGAATCTGCATTGGTGGAAACGTGGGAGATTAACATTTCGATACATTTTTGGCAAAGTAACGTAAGTGACATTTTTGGCGAATCATCTTTTTCCATTAAACAAACGCTCTTATTGTTTAGAAGGAACTGCCGGAGTGTTGTAAGCGTAGACATTTTATGTTTGAATTAATTCTAGGCTTACTACACTTTGGCAGTACCTTCTAAACAATAATGGCTTTAGTTTAATGGAAAAACATAAAATGTTACTTACGTTACTTTGCCAAAAATGTATCGATTTCTTTAGATGTTGTATGTGTTTGTTGCGAAGCTGCATTACCTAGGCTGGGTAAAGATTTTTCATCATTTGAATGTAGATCTTCTAGAACTTTTGATACGGAACACTGAGATGCTTTGTGGCTAGGCTTCTTGCAATTGTAGCAGACCAAACTATCTTATGATATGAAAATCCTATGAAAGGTATTATCAAACTCAAGTAGAAATGATTCCGGAAGTGTTAAATTGTGGGGACTGATGTATATTTATCTCCTTAAGCTGAGAATATGGTTATATTCAGGTAAGGTGGCACTAATTTTAAGGAATGTCGTAGGCATAGGTGAAGACGGTGCTAAACCGATATTTTGTAATTCGTTGATTAGTATTTCATGAGGTATGGAGGGGCATACGTTGGAGAGGACAAACCTCTCTGCGGGTGTTATTAATTTCCTAGCTCGAACAATTTCGCCTTGAATTTCAATGTATCCTCTGTTGGTAATGAAATCTTCTACCAGTTGTTTGCTAGATAGGTACATACAGATGCGATTGTTAGACAGTCGAGAGCAGAATATAATATTTTTGGGTTGGATTATATTTCCCAAGGGGACAAGGGATTCTTGGAGTTTGGTATTGTTTAGTGCATTAAAAATGATCGCGTGCTCTTTAGAAGGAAACTGAACTTTTGAAGTTGCTAAAGAATATGTTTGTGAGACATTTTGTTGATATTGGATATTGGATTGCATTGTGGTAACATTATTTTCCATTGTTGATTAATTTCAATAAACACTCTTTGTCAATAAATAGGATCCGACCCTGACCACCTGCAAAAACAGGTATATGGGTCTGTGTCAAGACAGGTGTAATTAACGTGGAACCACTGATAACGAGAAATTGTTTATAATAGAATTAACAAACTGTTCCAATATATTAAATTCATAACGTTTTTACAAAGAAATTAATTAAAGCTTGTACACTTAGGCACATCAAGGAAACATGAAACGTAAATGACGTTTCATGGAAATCAAACACTGCTAAACAAATATACGTCCGGCCATTTATAAAACTCTCCGAAAATAAAACTGTGTCATGAGCATGAATCACACTCGTTTCATTGGTAGGCGGACTTTGAGATTTGTTTAGCAGTGTTTTATTTTCATGAAACATGTTTCATGTTTTTCGTTTCATGTTTTTTTGGTGTGCGGCTTGCCTTACAGTTATCGACTATAATTAGGCACAAATTCACAATTTATAACTTTGTTTTACCGCTTAAAAATAACAATTTTACGGAGCCGTGTTAGGAACAACATTACTTATCTCCATGCAGGGCCGAACCCCCAAAGGCAGGCCGCACATCAAAGAAACATGAAACGTAAATTACGTTTCATGGAAATAAAACATTGCTAAACAAATAAACGTCCGCCCATTTATGAAACTCTCCGAAAATAAAAATGTGTCATGAGCATGAATCACACTCGTTTCATTGGTAGGCGGACTTTGAGATTTGTTTACCTGTGTTTTATTTTCATGAAACGTGTTTTACGTTTCATGTTTCATGTTTCTTTGGTGTGCGGCTTGCCTTAGGGTATTTTCCTGTATCATAAATGCGATTGAACAAACGGATTCGATATTTTCTATCGTTTTTGGGTTTAACGTTTTAAATTAGAAGAATTTTTTACCAAGTAGAAAAATTTATTTAATTTATTTTTTTGTAAGTTTTCCAGTAAGTTTTCAATTTAAAAATCTTTTAGTAATTTTTGATATTTTTCAATATTAATTATTTGCTATTAGGATTGAAAACTTGCTTCGTATATTATTATTTTTTTGTATTTTGAGAACGACTTCCGAAGTGGAAATCGAAATGTCAAATAAATTTATTTTAAAGTAAAATTGTGGCTTATTGCCAATTAAAATAGTAAATTGCGTGTAGACTTTTATGTCGAATATACCTAGTATTTAATTGTTGTGTTAATCGTCGACATCACCAACTCACTAAATACATTCAAATTGCGTTTATGACACGCAATATTCTTGTTTTCGTACACGCAGTTAAATTCTTGAAATTACTCAATATATTTATTTTATTTATTAGTAAACGAGAAATTTTTTTAAAGAATTTATGATCAATTAACAGGTGACTTACAAGGTCGCAACATGGGAACAATTACTATTTTTTCATTAATTGATATTTAAAAAAAATCAATTATTAACAATACTTTTTAACTTTCAATTTTTCTCTCAGTATTATACAGGATTGTAAGTAAATAATGGAATATAGTCCGGGATCCCAGGCTCATTTTCACCATCATTTATTATTATGTCGGTTCGCTAAACTCGAGACACAAGTGGCTAGTGATTTTAGTAAGTAATTTTGCCAATTTGTTAAAATTGACAAAAAAATAATTACTAAATAGTTAATAATTACTAAATAGTAATTTTGCCAATTTTGGCAAAATCGGCAAAAAACAAAAAAATTACCTACTAAAATCACTAGCCAGTTGTGTCTCAGTTTAGCGAATCGACAATAACAGGCTAATTTTTTGTGATTAGCTTCATTTTGACGAGACGCCCTACTCTTTTCCTTACAAAAATTTCCGTTTGTGGTAGCTAACAAGGGTAGCAGGGATGGAATATATATGTTGATTTGACGATTCTCAAAATTTTATTACTAACTGTTTTTTTTTAATTTTCAAGATAATTCTCTAAATTAGCCGAAAAAATATTTGTCCTACAAAATGCAAGGTTTTATCAAACCTTGTTCCCCCTTTCCAACATAATGTATCATTAACGAGGTCATGAAAAATGATTATTAACCACCTGATTTTTTTTTGTTGGTTAGTTAATATTTATATAATTTAACACCCACGTTGTCCTACAAATTGTGTGCTACGTTGCCCTGGTCCTACGTTCAAAAGTTGCTAATACCACAAGACAAGACCATTTTTTTTTATTAACAACTATAGGACAGATGTACCACGTGATAGGTAAGTGTATTTTTCATCCTAATAAAGAAAACGGCGCACAAAAAATGTGATGAAAAGGCCTATGCGTCTATATTCGTTGCTAACAATCTGTAAACAACGCTGCGCGCATGCGTACTTGTACCAGTATAACTCAGCTCTAATAGCAGAAAATAAATTGATTTTTAATTTCATGAATTTCAACTTTGTAATTAATTGGAGGACCGGAATAACGGACCATGCAATTTGTAGGACAATGTGGGTATTAAATTATATAAATATTAACTAACCAACAGAAGAAAAATCAGATGGTTAGTAATTATTTTTCATGACATCGTTAATGATACATGTTGGAAAGGGGGACTCTTTGATAAGGCCATGCATTTTGTAGGACAAATATTTTTCGGCTAATTGAGATAATTGTCCTGAGAATTAACAAAAAATTCTATTGAGAATCGTCAAATCAACATATTTCACCCCTGCTATCCCTGTTGGCTACCACAAACAAAAAATGTTATAAGGACAAAAGTTGGGCGTCTCGTCAAAATGAATGGAGAGGTTAGTAAGAGTAGTAAAAGAACTTTTGCGCCGACAACTGGGAAAAGCATCGTTGCATTATGTAGAGCTGTACACAGTGTTTTGCGACATAGAGTCGGTGATAAATCAAAGACCACTTACCTATGTTTCTGAAGTCGATGAGTTTGAGGTTTTAACCCCATCAAGTTTTTTAAAGCCATTCCATGGGAATTCCGATGAGGTTGTTGATTTAGACATCGTGGATTCAGAATTTTTTAAAGGTAGGTTTCGTCATATTCAAAATTTAAGGCAAATGTTACGCGACAGATTTAGGAAAGAATACCTTGCGGAACTAATAAACTATGGTCAAAAAGAGGATATTCTGTGAAGGTTGGCGATGTAGTAATGATTGGTTCCGACAACGTCAAACGAATAAACTGGCCCATGAGCAAAATCAGTGAAGTATATTCTGGGCAAGATGGCATCCAAAGGGTCGCAAAAGTAAAGACAAACAATGGTGTGTTGGTTCGTCTATGTCTACGACTATATAGTGTTGAACTACCTGCCAATGATATTCAAGAAAATTTAAGAGAAGACACAGAAACATCAACAGAACAAGTTAAGTCAGAAAAAGGTAAAAGATCAAGGTATGGAAGAACATTGAAGACTCCTGTCAGATTCACCGCTGCCTGATTCCTGGGTCCGGAGAATGTTGGGACACTAGAATCTAGTATATATGTTATAGTCAAAGCCCGAATTTCAGGCACTCTTAGGTTTGACTAGGCAATCCTCAGGTCTGACTGACGGTCTTAGTCAAAGCCCGAAATAAATTACAGTTTCGGCCTTTGACTAGTCAAACCTAGGAGAGACTACGTTGGTCAGGCAAAGGTCGAAATTTAATTTTATGAAATCGGGGTTTGACTAGTCAAACCCCGATCAGCTATTAAAATGTTGTAATTTGTTAGATTAGGTTTAATAAAACGTCATTTTTTAATTGTAATATTATTTTTATATTGTAATTAAAATAAAAAATTAGTGTTTATTCTCACATGTTGAGGCATTATGGCATTTAGAGTTGCACAATACGTTTGACCTTTTACACTTACATGGTTTTGAAGAGCATTTCTTATTGCAGTGGTATTTTATAAATCCTTGTCCTCCAAATTTAGAATATTTTGTAGTAATTTCTTTTAGAGACAGCTTAAGGTCTGGAACATCTTCGAAATTAGAAAAATTCTCTTTGAATTTTCTTATTTGATTTCTTGAAAAAAGTGTGTTTATTGTTCCGTATTTCGTATCAACTCTATATAAACCGTCAATTATTGTTTTATCTTGTATGATACCCAAAATATTTCGAGCATCTCCTTCGAACGCGTTCGAGAATGCGTTGTACACAGACAGAAAAGATTAAAATAAATAAAGGAAATGCTATTGGAGGTCTTCATGCCCAGCCTAATGCTATGAAACAATTAAGTGAAAAAAAATGTCCTCCAATTTCGATCGGAAAAACTGTAACAATACCTATCCCCAGCTTTGATAGAGCCAAAGGAGATGCTTGAAATATTTTGGGTATCATAAAAGGTAAAACAATTGATGGTTTATATAGAGTTGGTACGAAATATGGAACAATAAACACACTTTTTTCAAGAAATCAAATAGGAGAATGCAAAGAGAAATTTCCTAATTTCGAAGATGTTCCAGACGTTAAGCTGTCTCTGTTTCTACGAGAAATTAATACAAAAGCTTCTAAATAATGAGGACAAGGATTTATAAAATACTACTGCAATAAGAAATGCTCTTCCAAATTACGTAGGTAAGTGTAAAAGGTCTAACGTATTGTGCAACTCTAAATGCCATAATGCCTCAACATGTTAGAATAAACACTAATTTTTTTATTTTAATTACGACAATATAAAAATAATAAACATTAATATTAAAAAATGACGTTTTATTAAACCTAGGGCCGGTTGTTCGAACGCTAATCAACATTGATCACTATCAAATACTTAATTACTGTCACAATTGTCAATGTCAACTTTGGTTGGGTTGCCGAAAACATAATTATTGATAACAATTATGAAATTAGTTAATCAATTATGTTAATAATTGTTATGTTAATTGATTAACTAATCTTATAATTATAATTAACTATGTTTTCAGCAACCCAACCAAAGTTGACATTGACAGTTGTGACAGTAATTAAATATTTGATAGTGATCAATGTTGATTAGCGTTCGAACAACCGGCCCCTATCTAACAAATTACGACATTTTAATAGCTGATCGGGGTTTGACTAGTCAAACCCCGATTTCATAAAATTTAATTTCGACCTTTGCCTGACCAACTTAGTTTCTCCTAGGTTTGACTAGTCAAAGGCCGAAACTGTAATTTATTTCGGGCTTTGACTAAGACCGTCAGTCAAACCTGAGGATTGCCTAGTCAAACCTAGGAGTGCCTAAAATTCGGGCTTTGACTATAACATATACACTAGATATAATACGTTGTTGTGGGTAACCATGTATAGTTTAGTTTTACGATTAGTATATTGTTTTAAGAAGTTGTCAAATAAATTAATAAGAAAAGTCACAAATTCACGTTTCCCTTTCTACATAAAATATTCTAATAAAACACAATAACTTACAGAAGCTACCTACTCACGAAAAATTAGCTTGTTAGTAATAAATGGTAAAAATGGGCCGGGATCCCGGACTAATAAGTAGCAATCGTGAATTCTATGTACAAATTATTATTACATGTTTTCTATTAAAAGTGGTAGCATGACTTGTAGTTTTCATGGCATTACAAACTAAAATGGAGTTCAGTTATCGATTACTCTAATTATCATTATTACAACCAGCATCATAACTATATTTCAGTTGTCATTGAATCTAATGCTGAACTTTGGTTGGGTTCTCCCCGATTCATTTTTTTTATCTTGTCATGGTCCATGGTCTTGTGAACGTCCTATGATCGTTTCTAATATAAGATAAAGTTAGTATGTATATAATATTGGAAGATATAGTTCTTTCACTCTTTTCCCATTCACGAATTACTTTTTATAGTAGGTGTCTTTTTTACTCACAGAAACTAGTATCGCAAAATTAAGCCGCTTGTCCATAGCAACCACAATAAGTTAAACAAGGATAAACAGCATGGCATGTCGCTGATATCTTGTTTTCTACAAATTTTGACGTTTTTGATTTTAAAAGTGAGTGTGGCATTAGCACATTTGTCGTGTTTGGTTTATTTGCATTTATTGTTTGTTTCGTTTTATAAATCAATAAAGTTTATTTGGTTTTTTATTTATAAAAAATAAATATAATATTTCAGTTAAATAAAGGAAAAGTTGTAATTCTGACTTTTGGGTCCCCAGACAAAGACGAGAATTAGTAATATCGTAGTGTTGATAACTTAATTTGTGAAAAATGTGCATTTGTATCACTGTTTCTCCAAAGGTGCGATATATTAAAAATATTAATTGTTTTGTATGTAATTCACTCGATAGTTTTGTATTTCTCAACCTCTTCTTAACAATAATAGTAACTTTGTTGTGGACTTTTTTTTATTACCGTTCTACATTTATCTTTATATTAGTAATAGTCTGTATGGTGTTTAATGCTGTTTAATGTTGAGCCTGAGCACATCAATCTTCTCAATAGTGAAAAAATATTGAACATTTCAATAAAATAACTTTATAAAATACGTTCACGGGATAATAGCTATTTCCTAATTATTACCATGCCCCGCGCACTCTAATAAAAAACATGGAATCGTATTTATTTTCCTTCTATTTTGTCAGAGGCGCTGATGTCGGCATTGTGATTGGTGGAACATGACTTTTGACAAATCCTGCGCTATCTGTGAATCTGTGTTCAGTGTTCGTGTTCGTTCGTTCGTTGTCGTTCAGTTATTTTATATGGTCGGTTATGTGATGTGTTTGTGTCACCATAAAAAGCTGATATTCAGTCGTGTTTTTTGATATTTTTGTTATTTTGTAATCGAGTACCTTTTTAAAGGTAAGTTTTTCTGATTGTAAGGTAGAGATTTTCTGATTGTAGGTACTGTTTATCCAACAGTTTTAAAATACACACTTTATTTCGCATTTTGTTGTTAGGTCTAATGGCTCCGTTCAGCTGTTGTGTGCAGACGGTGGAAAAATTCAACAAGTAAACATTTATTTAATCCAAATTAAATACTCATATTTCTATGTAAAATGTCACATTATTGTATAAATAAATAAGTAAGAAACAAAAGTTGTTTGTGTTTTACCTTTATTGTCCACTTGAATAAAATATTAAATATTGGAAGTACCGTATGGAGGCTATGTACCTAGCATGGAGGCTAGATTATGGCACCCTTCCTATCCAATCAAGAGCAAGAACGTTTAAAATTTCACACCTATCATGTCGAAGCTACAGACCACTTATGTGGAGGCCAGATTTGTAGTATCCTTCCAATTAACCAGGTGCTGAAATACGTGACATATTTTTTGAAGGGTAAGATCGCATTCTACCCAATCACACAACACTTTTTTTTATGATTATTACCACTGACACTGACAGTACCTACCTATCAATACTACACATCGACGTACGTTTCACTTTATGTTTTGATTTAACTTGTTTGAAAATTAATCGTGACGCATGGGAAAAGTTAGAGTATATTATAATTCTAACCATAAAACACTGAAAACTTTTGTTTTCTAATACATACTTCCATAAAATTTATTATAACTATGTGACTACAGCTGTTTCGGCAGAGTGCCTTGCTCAATTTATGTATCTGGCTATTTTTGTTGTTATCTTGCCAGTATATGTGATAGAGCAGAAGGTACTGAGTTCTTTCTGTGGTGGTGGATAGACTAATTTCAAGGCTTTCTTATGGAGTTTTTGGTTTAAAATTTTGTTAATGGTTTGTTCGTTATATCCATTGTTTACTGCTATTTGCTTAATGATGTTCAGTTCTATCTCGAAGTTATTTTTTGACATGGGAATTTCTGTCAGTCTATGTATCATGCTATGGTAGCATGATACATATGGTCAAAAAATAACTTCGAGATAGAACTGAACATCATTAAGCAAATAGCAGTAAACAATGGCTATAACGAACGGGTCTAGTACTATTCGGCGCCGCCGGTTCGGCGCGGCCGGTTCGGCGCCGCCGATTCGGCTTCGGCCGGTTCGGCGCCGGCCGGTTCGGCGCCGGCCGATTCGGCGCCGGCCGATTCGGCGTCGGCTGTTTTGGCGCCAGATTATACCTACGTTACTATTTTAGAAATTTAAGAGGCTCTTGATTTATATCTATACCACACTAAAAAAATATATTAAATGTTATTTTTTCCAACTTTTGTAAATGTAAGCTATTTAATTGCACATAATTAATTAAAAAATTAATATATTATATATATTATATATTATACAGTACAATTTTCAAAGGAGGAAGACCTAACCCTTCGGTCCAAACCTAACTTTCGGGTATTATTTTACATCTTCTAAAATTAAAATGTCGAAAATTGTTCTCCTGACTCTACATTTTTTGTTAAAGAAAATTTCAGACTATCATACATTAACAACTATTTTTTTTCTCTCTCACTTTGCCAAAGTATCTGTCGCCGAATCAGCCGGCGCCGAATCGGCGGGCGCCGAACCGGCAGGCGCCGAAACGCCGACGCCGAATCGCTGGCGCCGAATCGCCGGCGCCGAAACGGGCCATCCCCATAACGAACAAACCATTAATAAAATTTTAAATCAAAAACTCCATAAGAAAGCCCTGAAATTAGTCTATCCACCACCACAGAAAGAACCCAGTACCTTCTGCTCTATCACATATACTGGCAAGATAACAACAAAAATAGCCAGATATATAAAAAAGAAAGGAATGACACCAGCTTTCAGAACTAACAACAACTTAAGCAAATATATTAAGAACAATAATATCCGAAAGAGAAAGCAACTACAGAGTGGTGTTTACAAACTAACTTGTGGTGACTGTCCGAAAATTTACATCGGTCAAACTGGCAGAACCTTTGACAAACGGATAGCAGAACACAAAAGGGCTTTCAACAATAGAAAAACAGACACTTCTACATATGCACTTCACCTTCTAGATCATAATCATTCTTTTAATGAAGAGTTTCAAATTCTGCATATTCAAAATAAAGGCTTTAAGCTATATTTATTAGAATCTATGGAAATTAATAAATTGAAAAATACAGATATAATTCTGAATGACAAACTCGAGACAAACAGCTCCCCACTCCTCAACCTCTTCAGTTAAAGTCTTTAAAAAGGCAAACACATAGTAAACTAAATCACTTGAGAAAAGTACTCTGCCGAAACAGCTGTAGTCACATAGTTGTAATAAATTTTGTGGAAGTATAGAAAACAAACGTTTTTAGTATTTTATTGTTAGATAAAATGAACTTCCATCAAGTAAGGTCGAGTCCATCAATTAACTATATTTTATAATTAATATCTTAATATCTTTATTCCTCTTCAATATTTCATTGCTGTAATACAAAGAGCTATTATAAATCTCAATGTCATTTCTATGCATTTGAGACAACTACAGTGTGACACGCGGCTTTTATAAACAACAACATGAGACACAACATTTGTGTCTCACAGCAGCCAACTTGTTAAAAGAATATTTTATTAAATTATTGTGTACTTAGAACTCAATAATTGCGTCCGGTTTAACTACAAATAAATAAGTTGTTGGTTAATTTAATTTTTATACTCTAAATCAACAGTTCTCAATCTGTGGTACATGTACCACTGGTGGTACATATCATTGTTTGAGGTGGTACACACAACGCAAAAACAACCAAAATCAGCACCACTATTATAGTTAATTAGATCACCTAGCTAGATAGGTATTTCATTTAGGTGGTACCAAAAATAATAAAAAAAAATATTTGGTGGTACCTGACTCAAAAAGATTGAAAACCGCTGCTCTAAATTTTGTTTAATCGGTAGAGAAACGTGTATGTCTAACCTATGAAACCATGTTATATCCAATCGATTTTGCTACTCCTATAATTCTTCTATTTCTTGTTAAACATAAAAGATGCTATTTCTGTCGTATCGTTATGTAGCTATCGATTTATTTATCTTAAAGAGGCATCTCTTATTTTCTATAAGTATGAGTATTTCTAAATAGAGGCGAGGCCTTGGTTAGTACAGTTAATTTTCTTTAGTTCTTTTAGTTATGGAGGGTGTACATGAAATATTTTGGTCGAATGAAATTATTATTATAAAGTGTATTCTTGTATGTAGTTTGTCCATATTTAGACAAGCAATTAAGAAAATTTGCCATCAACGAAAATTCTACCAAATCATCAAAGCTATGTATGTCATCTATAATGAGAGATCTATATAGAGAGAACATAGACATGAAGAGAACAAAAAGAATAGTTATTCTTAGAAAACTTGATGGTAAGACACTATGAGAGAGATATAAGAACATGGCAACTACAGATATACGACAGAAATGCAAAGTGGATAACATCAAGGACTAGGTAAGAAAAAGAAGAGTAGAGTGGAACGATTATATAGGCCAAATAACAACAAATAGAGTAGTAAGGACAGCAAGAGGCGGTTACAGCAAAGACGACAAGAAGGTTACCCAATAGGAAGACGATCAGTGGAAAGACCACGAAAACGATGGAACAACAACTTACTAGAGGCCAGGGCCGGCGATAACGGGCCTGCAAGGGATGCACTGCAGGCGGGCGCCCCTGTTTGGGCGCCGGTAGCGCCGGTACTGCTAGAGGCACATTGGAAAACAGAGAGAGTGGTGTCTACACAAAAACAAGAAGAAGAACAATACATATCCTAAATGATGATATTCCACAGCTACCCTCCACGTGTTTGCTAATAAAAAGGTCAAACATATGATCAGGGTTGTTCTATATGGTATATCCTACATTCAAGTTTTAATTGAATGTAGGATATATAAAAATGAAAGGCACCGTTGAAGAAAAACATGCAGTACTGCCTATATAAAGAAAAAGAAGAAGAAGAAGTTTTAATTGAACCTGATCGTTCTAGATGACTAACCGTTCCAGAAGAACCCCTCCCCAGGGGGTAAATCCCCCCAACACATCCTCCCAGAGCAAAGTTAAAAGCAGATCTTCTGTCGCCATTTCTGAAACCTCTAGGCAGGGGTTCCCAAAGTGGGGGGCGCGCCACCTGGGGGCGTGAGGACATATCAGGGGGGCGGGAGACAAGTTGAACATTAAATTAAATTTAGTTATTTTTCTAAAATTCAAAATTAACCTCTCGTTAAACTGTGTCTGGTAACGCAGAGTAAGCAAAAGTTATCTCAAATACCTCTTTTTAACAACACTGTGAAACGCCGCATTGATGATATGACCGAAGACATACAAAACCAGGCAGTTGATGCAGTAAAATAATCGCAATTTTTTTGGTATTCAGCTAAACGAGAGTACTGACATAGCACAATGTTATCAGTTAATTGTTTATGTTTGGTATATTCAAAACGGAAGAATGAAAGACGAGCTACTCTTTTCTACAGAGTTGGAGACTGGAGACCACGACAAAAGCTATTAATGTTATGAAAGCAGTGTGAGAGTTTTTTGACAAACATGAACTCTCTTGGCAAAAAATGATAAGTTTATGTACAGATGGGGCACCTTCAATGCTTGGTTTTCGCTCAGGCTATTTGCAATTATTAGTAATAGAGAAAAATGCTGATGTGATTGGGATACATTGTTTTATACATCGACAAGCCTTGGCAGCAAAAACTCTTCCAAATGAACTTATGGCTGTCTTAAAGTTGTGTATTAAAGTAGTGAAGTACATAAAAAAAACAGTGCGTTGAATACTCGACTGTTTAAAACTCTTTGTGAAGATTTAGAAAGTGATCTCAAAACACTGCTACTTCATACAGAAGTACAATGACTCTCAAAAGGAAACATGTTGGCAAGATTATTTGACCTTTGAGATGAAGTAATCACCTTGGAACATCAAAAGCAAAATGAGCTAAAAACATGGCCTTCAAAAAACATTGTACCCAAGTAATATTGGCTTATTTGTCAGACATCTTTGACTCGTTGAACAGCCTTAACCTAAAACTGCAGGGTGAAGACTCAAATATAGTAGTTACTCATTGTGATGGAGGCTTAGTTACTCAATTTTGGAGGCGTAAAATATCAGCAAACCCCTGAAATTATTTAAATTTCTCTAAAGTAGAGCCAATCTCAGAAGAAACACGCTTCAAGGACATTTATGAAGGATCAAGTTTGAAAATCCAAATATCAAACCATTTGGAGAGCCTTATTGAAGAGTTCCAGAAATACTTCCCAAACACTTGTGACAATTTTATTTACAGAATGTTAACTGATCCATTCCTTGTCAACATAAACTCCCTGCCTGAATCACCTCAAGAAGATGCTTTGCAAATATGTAAATCCAAATGATTTTTTGCATAATTTAAGCTAATGCTTATTTGTTTTTGTTTTGTTCCTATTTAGGCGCATACAATTTATTGTAAGGGGGGGCGAGAAGCTTTCATTTCAACAAAAGGGGGCGTGGTACAAAAAAGTTTGGGAACCCCTGACTCTAGCTTGTTGTCACCTTAATCTTTGCAAATCATTTTCCCCAATCCAGTCCAATCAAGAAACCCATACTTTGAAGACTCTCCAAAAAGAAGTTTGCAAATCGGTTTTGAATATATCTGTTGCAGTTACCAGACAAAACGTCAAGAATGAACAATACAATTCCAGACCATGGCCTGTACAAGACCACGGCTCAGAAATAGTACATTGTTTACCGGGTAGGAAAAGCTTAACATTCCTGGACGACTGTGAAGATTGCTAAGTCGAGGCGCAAGCCGAGACTTAGCAACACAGAGTCCAGGAATGTGGCTTTTCCTACGAGGTAAACATACTATTTTTCCGCAAATCGTTTAAAATTCGACAGATATTGATTGATTTAAAAAAAACGCGATAATTTTATTCCCAAATAAATGGTGCTTTGAAATTCCTAATAAAATTACTTGGGTTACTATGGAAACGTATTGAGGTTGAATTGTCAAACTTGACGCTTATAAATTTAATTGCTGGTGTTCTCGAAAGTAAAATGATAAGTGATGATGAAATTTCCATTCCTGGGACTCCTCCAGAGCTGGTTGAGGCAGTGAATACTGCTTCATTAGAATTATTGCCAAAGAAATCAAGAGAAAAGTACGAAAATGCATACAGACGTTTTATGGATTATCGCATGAGTAAAAATACGAGTTCTTTCTCAGAAAATGTTGTAATGGCATACTTCCTAGACCTTTGTTTAAAGATGAAATCTTCAACATTATGGGCCAATTATTCAATGCTGAAGTCAACCCTTGCACTTAAACACAATGTAGATATATCTACATACTCAAAACTTCGTTCTTTATTGAAACGGCAAGCTCAAGGTTATAGGGCAAAGAAATCTAAGATTTTAACGAAGGAAGAAATTGAAAAATTTATCCAGGAAGCTCCAGATAAAGAAAATTTAATGATTAAGGTAATTTACAAGGTTTTAATAGCAATGTGTTTTCTATCATTTATGTAGAACACTAACAACTGTACGGAAATATCATTTCCTTACAGTAAGGAAATGACATTTCCTTACAGTAAGGAAGTCCTGACTTTTTCTTCAAGAAATTTTGACAGGAATGTCAAAATTTCCTGGCGATTTGCGGAAAACAATGTTTTTTGACAATGACTCATAATTAAAGTTATTATTGTATATTTAAATAATGTTGGTATATTTAAGTCACCTAAATATTGCCTGGTTAATTAATTATGCAGTCGATTAATTTTTTACGGTAATATGGTAATAAAGAAAATTTAATTAACGTATAATTAAATATTAATTATTTTTTCATTAAAAAATTAAATTAATATGTTTTTAAATTACGTTTCATACTTTAATGATTCATTTGTAATTTTATTAATATTGGTATGTACCGGGTGTCCCAATAAGAATGGCTCTCGGCCATATCTCAGGAACGGTTTATAGTAGAGCTTTGAAATAAAAAATTTTATAACAAAAGTTGCCTCAGGAAAAGCCTGGAAATTATTTTCATAATTGTGGGTCCACCGCTAGAGGGCGTAATTGAATATCAAAAATAAAAAAATCTAAATTTTACAAAATTTTCCTAATGAAGGGGCACTGGAAATCCGATTATTGTATTCTTCATCAAATTCTGCGCATATTTGATTTAACAAGTTTAACTCTACCTTTGCAAATAAGAGGTGGGGGTGAGTGGGAACCTTGTTATGAAAAAATGGCTGTAAGTCCGGTTCTGCTAAATCAAATTTTTAAAACTGGGTCTTGTTGAAGACAGATCTTTTTCTTCAATGTAAGCGTGATAATTTTGAACCATCCTAATAAGTAATAAGCCAGCTGGGAGGCGTTATTTAATTTTTTTCAGAAATCTAGTTTTCTTTGGAAAATATTAAATACAAGTATGCATTTTTAATCATACCTTATAAAATTAGATTAAATTAGCAATAGAATAGCGAAAACCGCATGTCGATAACTTTTGTCTATCTCAAGATATCTCGAGAAACGTGTAAATTTTATACATAACTGTTACTATCACCGGTACCTAAACCAAGTTAATGAAAAGTAGTGTGCTGTGGAAAAAAACAACATTTTCCAGATGTCAACGTATAAAAATATAATTAATTAAAACAACAATATAAAAAGAAACAATACTATTAAAATTAAATATAACACAGAACAAAAAGAACTACTTAGTGACGACCTAAATATTCAAATTGTTGCCCATCATTCACTACTCTAGAATACATTATTCAGAGAATACTAAACGCCATTCAAAGCATATCGAGAGCAGAAATTGAGACTGCTGTTCAATCTACTCTTGAAAGAGTAAATGTTTGCAACGAAAATGATGGGCAAAAATTTGAACGTTTATGTCATCACTAAATAGTTGTTTTTATTTCTTTGTAATAGGACTTTTCAACGCTTCTCATTTGTTTCGAGCCTCTGTCATATGCCGTATAATCCGTGTATAATATTAATATACGAGATATGAACGAGGCTCGAAACAAATGAGAAGCGTTGAAAAGACCTAATATACGTTGACAGCTGGAAAATGTTTCTTTGTTGTTTCCATAGCACACTACTTTTAATGAATTATTTCGTTTACCGGTGACAGTAACAGTTATGTTTTTAAATTTACACGTTTTGTAAGATATCTCGAGATAGAAAAAAGGTATTAACATGCGGTTTCCGCTATTCTGTTGCTAATTTTGTCTAATTTTGTAATATGGTATTAAAAATGCATGTTTGTATTTAATATTTTCCAAGCAACACTAGATTTCTGAAAAAAATTAAATAACGCCTTCTAGCTGGCATATTACTCAGTCAGTTGGTTCGAAATCATAACTCTTACATTGAAGAAAAAGATCTGTCTTCAACAAGACCCAGTTTTAAAAATTTGATTTAGCAGAACCGGACCTACAGCCATTTTTTCATAACAAGGTTCCCACTCACCCCCACCTCTTATTTGCAAAGGTAGAGTTAAACTTGTTAAATCAAATATGCGCAGAATTTGATGAAGAATACAATAATCGGATTTCCAGTGCCCCTTCATTAGGAAAATTTTGTAAAATTTTGATTTTTTTATTTTTGATATTCAATTACGCCCTCTAGCGGTGGACCCACAATTATGAAAATAATTTCCAGGCTTTTCCTGAGGCAACTTTTGTTATAAAATTTTTTATTTCAAAGCTCTACTATAAACCGTTCCTGAGATATGGCCGAGAGCCATTCTTATTGGGACACCCGGTACATGTAATTTTACAAATTTTTTATTTTTACAATTTATTTCTCATTATTTCTCAGCTTTTCTCTATTCAGGAGTTGCTGCTCCTTACTCTTCTTCTACACTCATTTCTGTCCATTATGTCTTCATTTAGGCCTTTCTCTCTCAAGTCCTCTACCACACAGTCCTTCCATCTTCTATTTTCCTCTACCTCTCTTTCCCTCAACTTTGTCTTTGTCTTTGTTCTTGAACCTTTTAGAGACTTCAGTCATCCCGGTTCTTTCCCTAATCACGACATTCCTGATCTTGTCACCTCTAGTCTTACCCAACATACTCGTATATCGTAACATTTTCATTTCAGATACGTCCATCTTCTTTTCCTGAACCTTATTTACAGGCTGCACTCTGTATATCTTTTCTTTCAGCCTTTCCCCGATCTTTCGATCACAAAGTACTCCTCTCATTCGCTTCCAGTTAAACCAACCAGCCTGTATCCTTTGGACAATCTCTCGATCTAGTGTCCCATTTTCCTTTCTGTAGGAGCCAAGGTGTTTAAATTCTCCTACTCTGTTCTTCCCAACCACATATACTCCCGTTTTCGACCTGCTAACCTTAAGCTCTCCCTCATTAGTAGCCATCTTCCAACCCTCTAACTTCTCCAACATGTCTTTTGCTCTCTTCCACCAACACGATATCCACAAAGAACATTGACCGAGAAGCGCCCTCCCTTACCTTCTCTGTCAAGAACATCGGTAACAATATTAAACAAGTAAAGACTTAGATGTTAAAATCTTAGTCTTGATGCAACCAACCGTCATTGGAAAACTTCCAGTTAATCTGACACAAGTTCTTACTTTGGAGTAAGCTCCTTCACACACATTCTTCACGAGCCTTACGTACTTTTCAGGAACCCATTACTCATAATACATCTCCATAGTTATTGCCTATGTAATGTTTCGTACACCTCAACATTTAGAAATAAAAAACGTATCAAACAAGGCATTCGTTGTCTTCCTTTCTGGCAGAAGCCCAAATCGTTCTTCTCCTTTCGATATCTTCCCTTAACTTTCGCTCTACAGTTCTCTCTCAAATTTTCATTGTGTGCGACATTAACTGTATCCCTTATAGTTCTTATAGTCCTGGAAATCTCCTTTATCTTTATAAAGTGATGCCATCATGCTCTCTCCTTGCATTGGCCATCCTTTTCCCCTTATATATCTTACTTATCATTTGCCACAACACAGCAACCCTTTTCTCTTCTAGAGCCTTCCAAACCTCTACAGGTATTCCATCAGGTCCCACTGCATTACCACTCTTCTCTCATTGTCTCTCCTCTGGTATTCTTCATTTAACAACTTTCTAACCTACTCATACCATATTTGCTTTATTTTAACCTCAGATGACCCGTCCCTTGCTTTAGCAATGCTGAAACCAAGCAAAACCGTTCATCCCATCGCGTGTTTCCAACTCTTCATACAGCTTTGCAGACGATCTCCCGTTAGCAGTAGCTACAGCTCATCTTGCCTCCCTCCTTTCTATCTTGTATGTAAAGGGTGATTCATTTAGAGGTACTTTTTTGGTGAGGATTTGTTGGGAGATCGTGTATGAATGGTATCACCTAAAGTTGCTTTCCTATTCAGTATTGTTTGACATTTCATCCTAGAAAGACTTAACTCGGCACAACGTCTAGAAATTATTTAGCTGTATTACGAAAATAGGCGTTCAATGAGGAATGTGTTTCGGACGCTTAGAGCAAAAAAAAAATGTTTTCCGATGAGGCCCGTTTTTGGCTTAATGAGAACGTGAATAAACAAAATGCCCGTATTTGGGTTGATGAGCAACCACAAGAGGTTCAAGAGTTGCCAATGCATTTAGACAAAACCACTGTTTGGTGTGGTTTACGGGCCGGTGTCATCGTCGGTCCATGTCTTGGACCGGCCAGAATGTTGCTGTGAATGGAGACCATTATCGCGCCATGATAACGGACTATTTGGTACCAGAAGTTAAAGTTCGTAGTTTAAGTGACATTTGGTTCCAAAAATATGGCGCCAACTGCCATACATCCCGTGAAAGCATGGCTTTACTGAGAAAACGGTTCGGTGAGCAATTTATTTCACGCTTCGGACCAGTGAATTGGTCGCTTATATCCTGTGACATCACACGTCCAGTCATTTTCCTCTGGGGCTACCTAAAGTCCAAAGTCTACATGAATAAACTGGCTACGATTGTGGCATTGGAGGCCAGTATTACTCGAGTCACTGGTCAAATACCAATCGAAAAGCTCGAACGCGTCATCGAGATTTGGACCTTAAGAATGGACCGTCTTAACCGCAATCATGGTCAACATTTGAAAGAAATTATCTTTAAGAAGTAATTGTAAAGAATGGTTTTTTTACGACAATAAAGATTTTTAAATAAAATTCATTATTTTCATTGTTTTTTCTTTTTTAAAAAAGTACCTCTAAATCAGCGGTCGGGGAACTTTTTTAATCATTACCCCAAAAGATTTTTGTGTAAGTTGATATTACCCCATGGCGAAGAGCAAAACAAAAACAAAACCGCCTCTTTTTATAAATAGCAAATTAAATATATATATACAGCGTGTCTACTTAAGTTGGAAACATATGGGAAACTTTTTTGTTATGCATTTTACGAAAAAAAGTTATTCTTTATAAACAGTTCTGCATGCTCTAAAACCTAAGATTCAATCATCAGATATCAAATTTTGTCAATATTATACGAGGTATGTCAAAATATATGAACTTCGTTCAAGAGTAAAGTACCTTTATCTCTCTCAATATCGAAAATTCTTATTATGAAAAGTTGTTTGGAAATATAAACTAAGATCAAATATGCAATTACAGGCTTCTAATTGGAAAAAGATATTTTGCAAATTTTTCTCAAATGTATTAATACTAACGTCGTTTTTATTTATTACACATACGATAACTCTTTTATTATTACTTTTACGAAAAAAAGGTATTCTTTATAAAAAGCTCTATATGTCCTAAGGCCGAAGATGCAACCATCAGATATCACATTTTATTAATTTTATACGAGGTATGTCAAAAAATATGAATTTCATTCAAGAGTAAAGTACCTTTATTTTTCACAATATTGAAAACGGTTATTAAAAAAGTTGTTTAGAATTAAAAACTATGTTTCAACATGAAATAACATCCTTCTAATTGAAATATTGTGAAATATAAAGGTACTATAATCTTGAGCGAATTTCATATTTTTGACACACCTCCTATAAAATTAATAAAAGTTGATATCTCATGGTTGTGTCTTAGATTTTAGACCACGCAAAGCTTTTCATGAAGAATAACTTTTTTTCATAAAATGAATAATAAACAAGTTATCATATTTGTAATAATTAAAAACGATGTTAGGTATCCCTAAATTTGAGAATTTTTTTTTCCAATTAGAAGCATGTAATTGCATATGTGATCTTAGTTTTTAATTCCAAACAACTTTTTATCATAAGAATTTTCGATATTGAGAGAAATAAAGGTACTTTATCCTTGACCGAAATTCATATTTTTTTGACATACCTCGTATAATATTGAGAAAATTTGATATCTGATGATTGAATCTTAGGTTTTGGGGCATGCAGAACTTTTTATAAGGAATAACTTTTTTTCGTAAAATTAATAATAAAAAAGTTTCCCATATGTTTCCAACTTAAGTAGACACGCTGTATATATCTTACATTGTTGTCACAAATGGTAATATTGCTCCTGTAGTGATCTTTTTCCAAGTTAAACTATTATTCTTCTAACTTGGCTATACTGTACTGATGACGACTAATGAGTCAGAAACACGTGTCTGCAGTTGCATTCCATCTTTTTATATTGTTAATTTTGTACTCATATTCACATTGCGAGTTATTTGCCAATGATTTTTCTTTTCTATGTTTATAGTTGTACTCGCTTACTTAACATCCTTTATATATATATATATATATATATATATATATATACATATATATATACTTTTACTCATAAAAGTTTCATTTTTACCCCCAAAAATTTCATTTTTACCCCCCAAAAATTTCATTTTTCCCCACTTGGGGTAATTTACCCCTGTTCCCCGACCGCTGCTCTAAATGAATCACCCTTTATTTTTACAATCCACATTAATACATTATTTTAGAAAGATTCTAGTAATATTTTATGTTTTAAGGTATTCATCCTAAAGATTTACAAAGGGTAAAAACAGATGATGACTGGCTACGGAGGTTTTATTTACATCAAGAGAAAAATCAGGAAAAAGCCCGCGAGATGATGTGGTCGTCAATATCATGGAGGAAAGAGCAAAACGTAAATGGTAAATGTTTTTAATTTCTATTTCTATTTCATCTTCTTAAGAGTGTAGGCGCAAATATTTTACGGATATCCCAAATTTTTGTGTCTCTACACGGCAAATTACGTATAGTAAAATTCTCACTGGTATGGATATGTAAACATTACTTTGACAGTGTCATCATTAACTTTAAAGAGATGGCTTTTGAATACTCTTGGATAACTGTTACTTGTATAATTGCTTAAATTATTAATTCAGTTAATTAATATGATAATTTTTACACTAACTATGTATTCTGTGGTTGTAATAATTTATATACTGTACAACAAAAACTAATACTCAATCGAGAAGAGAGGAAAAGTGATAAAGTGATTTTTAATAATATGTTGTTCTGAAGCTATTTCCTTGTGGCATTTTTATAATTACGTATTTTTTATGGGAAATAAGCCACAATTTTATTAAAAAATGAATTTATTAACGTTTCGAAGCCCAAATCGGGTTTCGTTGGCAAAATACAAAATACTATTAAAATAAAACAAACATGTTGTTGCTAAGTAAAAAAATTCTTCTAATAATTTATTTAATCTGACTCATTTATATTGGCAATTCAGACGTATATTATACATTTTAAATTAGAAGACTTTAAAATGATATCGTCAATATTTATGAGTTGCGTTCCTGGGACGACTTTACTAAAAGATAGTTCATTCGATTACATGAAATCAATCCCAACTCAAGAATATCCGTCGCAAAAAAATCATAGCATGTGATCTGTCTTTAAAAAGACAACCAAATGCAACGATGACAGTAAAATTCTCGCGTTAGAGATTCCATAGTAAATCACGAGGGAAAACCAGGAAAAAACCTCGTGATACTATCCCGACATCGTAAGTATTTGGTCTTACATTTAATCTACCTTCAAAAAACTAATACCAAATTCTGACTTTAATATGTTTAAATTATAAATAATATTAATATTACATAGATATACAATAAGTAATACTAAAATATAAAATTTGTACTAACTCGATATGTTATTTACTTACTAATCGTGGTATTTTCTTTCTATTGACTTCTTCTTTCAGTATGGGTAACCACATCCTACTGCATTCTACCGAGGAATTTGCGACACAATTGGTTACCCATACTGAAAGAAGAAGTCAATAGAAAGAAAATACCACGATTAGTAAGTCAATAACATATCGAGTTAGTACAAATTTTATATTTTAGTATTACTTATTGTATATCTATGTAATATTAATATTATTTATAATTTAAACATATTAATAGGTCTGGATCCCGCGTATGAAAAAAAAGTTGAATATTAGCAAGCTGAAAATTTGTTAATAGCTTAAGGGTGTTTAGTCGGATAAATTTTGATATATGGGAACACTGTAACAGGGGCAGTTTTAATTGTGGAACAGGTTAAAAATTTGGAACGGTAAGACCACGAAAACGGCACATTTATTTTGTCCGACAGAACAGACTTAAACTCTCCGAACTGAGATTAAACTCTCATGCAAACATCAGACTGCTATTTATCACCTGTCATAATTCCTGTCATTTGACATATTCTACATGTTCCACTCATTAAAACTCCCATTTGGTCATAAATAGCAGTCTGATTTTTGCATGAGAGTTTAATCTCTGTTCGGAGAGTTTAAGTCTGTTGTGTCGGACAAAATACATGTGCCGTTTTCGTGGTCTGACCGTTCCAAATTTTTAACCTGTTCCACAATTAAAACTTCCCCTGTTCCAGTGTTCCCATATATCACAGTTTGCCCGACTAGACACCCTTAAGCTATTAACAAATTTTCAGCTTGCTATTAATCAACTTTTTTTTCATACGCGGGATCCAGACCTATAAAGTCAGAATTTGGTATTAGTTTTTTGAAGGTAGATTAAATGTAAGACCAAATACTTACGATGTCGGGATAGTATCACGAGGTTTTTTCCTGGTTTTCCCTCGTGATTTACTATGGAATCTCTAACGCGAGAATTTTACTGTCATCGTTGCATTTGGTTGTCTTTTTAAAGACAGATCACATGCTATGATTTTTTTGCGACGAATATTCTTGAGTTGGGATTGATTTCATGTAATCGAATGAACTATCTTTTAGTAAAGTCGTCCCAGGAACGCAACTCATAAATATTGACGATATCATTTTAAAGTCTTCTAATTTAAAATGTATAATATACGTCTGAATTGCCAATATAAATGAGTCAGATTAAATAAATTATTAGAAGAATTTTTTTACTTAGCAACATGTTTGTTTTATTTTAATAGTATTTTGTATTTTGACAACGAAACCCGATTTGGGCTTCGAAACGTTAATAAATTCATTTTTTAGTAAAATTGTGGCTTATTTCCCATAAAAAATACGTAATTATTTTAATAATATATTGTTACTATGGAACGCTTACGATTTTGGACATCTTTAACAACAAAATACTTGGATCACAGAAGATATTCTGATGTATTCTCTGCTTGGATCTTCCATAAATAATAAACAATAAATAACTTTTTATTAAATTCACGTCTTAAATCAATTATTTATCAATACGCCAGTCAATGGGAGCAAGAATAGGATATTACCTCCGAATTCTATCCTACTGCATGGATTTTAATGAAATTTTGGGCCTAGCCTCTACTTATCTCCTAATTCAAAGTCTACCCTATGCCCAGGTGTGCCTTTATCTTGGGGGTGGTTCCCACCCCTTCTTACGGGTGGAAAATTTTTTGGTTAAAATTACCACGGAATTCGATAGAGAACCTAATTCTAAGCAAAAACTAGAATATGGTTAGGCTGTATTTTCGTTTTGCATTTTTGGTTGTTAACTTATTTTGTTACACATTTAAATACTTTAAATATCCCTGGATTTGAAAATTACTTAGTTTACTTTAGGAATTTTTTTGCCATGCGAAAAAAAATTCCAAATAGTTCAGTACTGCAAAACTATTTTACACACCGGCAGGGCCCCCGTAAGAGTTACAGGCTCCTGTGTGCAAAAAAAGATTTTGGCGCCCCTTAAGTTACTTTGGATCATGTTTTTTTATTTATTTTTTGACTTTACGTAAGTAGGTAAATGCTTAAAATAAAGCAAAAAATTGAACTTTTAGAAGTAATATTCATAGTCCATTCACCCACGGTCGAATATTGTAAAACCTCCGAATTTTAAAGAACCGCTTGGATTGACATGAAATTTGGTATACACATAGCTAATAATGTCAAAGAAAAAAAAGTGCTATTGTGCTGATGTGTGCTTTCGCCCTGGATGTGAGTTTCGCCCCTTCTCGGAAGCGAAAAAACATACGGTCAAAAAAGTCCGGAATTGAATAAAACTATTAATTTTAAGCAACTTTTGTTCTATAGAGTCTTTTCATTAAGTCAATACTTTTCGAGTTATTTGCTAGTAAATATATTCATTTAAATTTGCTAGTAAATAAATTCATTTGCATTTTTCAACAAAAAAACAGGTATGTATTTTATCGAAAAAAATAATCTTGGCAAAAATATAGCTCATAAAAAAGTGAAAAAAAAATGGTGTATATATGAAGTCTGTAAACCCAGTGGAAGCATAGTTGTAGCTAATGAAAGGTAGGGTAGGTTCTTATTCGTCAAATTCCAAATCGAATATTTCAACGTGAAATAACCAAAAAATCAAGAACTTATCGGGGAAAGCTCAACTTTTTTAAAGTGTTTAAAAGAAACTTTATTTTTATTTTTTTTAGTTTCTAACATCAAAACTAAGTAATAAGTACCTAAGTTACGCTCAAAATAGTGATGGTCCCTTTTTTTGTAAAAAAAAGATCGTGAAAATCGCCCTTTAATTGCCATCCCAAATGAAATTAATCGTTACCCCCTTCACCACAAGACGCCACAAGTTATTTTACTTATGTATTGAGTATACGATCTGAAGTTTTACAGGTTAAAAGGGCTTGAACGAGCCACTAATCACGAGTTTATGCAAATTTTGAACAGCCATATCTTAAAAAATTTTTGTCCTACAGGAAAGTAAGTTTTAAGATTTTTTTTACCAAAAAAATAAGGAGTCTTTATTTTGAGCGTGCTTTTTTTTAACACTTTATAGAAGTTGTAATTAGTTTTCCCCGAAAAGTGCTTTATTTTTTGGTTATTTCACGTTGAAATATTCGATTTGTAATTTGACGAATAATGACATACTTTTCATTAGCTACAAATCTGCTTCTACTGGGTTTACAGACTTCATACATATAGCTAGATTTTTTATAAGATCATTTTTTTCGACAAAATACTTACTTTTTGAGTTATTTGCGAAAAACTGTCTAAAACGGGGTTTCTTACGAATGAACATATTCACTCATAAATAACTCTTATAAATATACGCGCAAATAAAGTATTGACTTTGAAACTGTGAAATAACTCTATAAGAACCAAAGTTGCCCAGGGAGTCAGTTTATCCAATATTGGACATATTTTGAACGTATGTTTTTTCACCCCCGAGAAGGGTTGAAACTCACCCCAGGGCAAAAAGCAGACATCGGCACAATATACTTTTTTCTTTGACGTGTTAGCTATCTGTATGCCAAATTTCATGTCAATACAAACGGTCCTTTAAAATACACATCAAAAACAGTGAGTAAATGGACTATTATTAGCATACTAAAATATCAAAATGAAACAAACAGAATAAAATCATAATAAAATAAATTAAAATGCATGACTTCTGACATTTTCTCGCACGACATACGA
Source organism: Diabrotica virgifera virgifera (assembly GCF_917563875.1). NCBI lineage: Eukaryota > Metazoa > Arthropoda > Insecta > Coleoptera > Chrysomelidae > Diabrotica > Diabrotica virgifera. The sequence continues at coordinate 59,029,800 of NC_065450.1, read as the reverse complement.
ATCGACAGTAACTGGATGATGTACTAATAAAATTTCGTGTGGATGTATACCTTCTTCTTCTTTAGGTGGCGTGTCCGTATTCAGACGTTGGTCGCCATCATGTTTACTAAATCCCTAAAACCTTTTTCTATGGACTGCTGCGCGAAATAATTTTTCTACTGTGGTTTCACACCATTGTCTAATATTACGCAACCATGAAAGTTTCTTTCGACCAATCCTTCTCTTTCCCTCCACTTTTCATTGTATTATAAGGCGAAGCAGATGGTATTTAGGTCCTCTAATTATATGGCCAAAGTATTCTGTTTTTCTCCTCTTTGTCTCCTATTTATACCTAATCCTATTTAATTTCCCAACTTTTATTTTAAAATTAATTTTTGTTTTTTTCTCCAAATTTTTTTGCAATTTTTAACTCCGGATTTTGGCGCTCCTAAAGGATGGCGCCCGTTTGCATTGCACACTTTGCACATATGGTAGCGGGGGCCCTGCACACCGGCAAAAAAAAGAAATTAGAATCGTGGGAGAAAAAGCAAGATTCGATATCTAGGTGCTTACGATCAACTAATCGGAAATGAAGTGAGCAAGAGATATTTAACCATGATTTTTGCGAAGCATTGCTCAAATATACCTTTGTCCAAATTATCAAATGAAAATTTGCGTATGTTTCTTGGAAAATACTGCAAATGGAATATTCCAAGTGAAAGAAGCTTAAGAAGAAACGAGGTCGATTCTGTATATTCTGTGGTACTCAGTAAAATAAAATTAGATATAGGAGACAATTATTTTTATGTATGTGTGTATGAAACAATAGATTCTTCTAGACGTTACATCGCACATTTATTAATCAGATCTCTTAAAAATGAGCAGGCTTGTAAATCACATTTAATTGCTTCCAAGCAGTTGGATAAAACCAACGCATTAACAGTTTCAAGGTTTTTGCAAGACAGTTTAGCAAATTTTTTTTCTTCCCTTAACAACTGTTCCCAACGACAAATTTTTGCTTTTTCTTTCAGATGCCGCACCTTACATGGTTAAAGTAGGAAACAATTTGAAAATTTTTTATCCACGTTTCCACGAAGAAGTTAGAAATAAATTTCCTCTTGTTAATAATTTAATCTCAAATATGAAAAAAATATTTCTTGGCACCTATAAGAACAAGAACTCAGTTATATAAAAAATATTTGTATTTAAACGGTTTATGAAGTGCACATTTTGTTTAAATAAATGCATCTATATGCATATTTGACACAAATAATATATGCATATACATGCATATTTGACATAAATAAATGCATATGCATGCATATTTGATAGAAATATTATGCATATATATGCGCATATATCTTACTTTTCAACCTGCATATTTGCCTGACTTTGGTAATAACATAAAAAATATATGGGTAAATACAAGGGTAACTACCCAATATTTTTACTGGCTGAGCATGTGATTAGCCCGTAGTAGCACTGATGATGATCTATGTAAATCGAAAACGTTCTGTGATTTAGATGTAGCCCTTTAAGTGGTTTTAATAAATATATACCTTTCATGAAGGATTTTTCAATAAATTTTTCATTTAACAATAACTCATTTTTTAGAAATTAATGAAGATACCGTTAATAAGGAAATACTTTGTTCCGGAGCTTTTTCCATACATGGAGAAGACGTAGATGGTTGCAAATTATTAGTTTTCAAATGTAATAAGCATACAAAAGGTGCTATAGATGTAAATATAGTCAAACAATGTATTATCTATTGGTTTGAAAGATTAGAAAGGTGAGTACAATACGGAGAATCGACAATTTAATTAAATTAATCATTTGCTGTGATTGTTATTAGATATCGTTCACTTATCTGTTCGAGTACAATGTCTGTTATGTGGAATTTGAACGAAATTATGTTGATATAATTCATATTCACATTATAAAAAACGTATATTCGTACTAGTTGTAGTACGTTAAAAAATATTATTTTTGTAATATAACTTTTGTTTAACGATAACGTTTTTCATGAAAACATTTTAGTCTTGACGCCAGTTAGATCACCGTGGCTTTATCAATTCTGATGGGCACACCCGAGTTTTTTATGTATTTTTGGCTGCTGATTATTATTTAATTGTTTATAAATTGTTTATAAGCCTCTAGCTCGTAGACTAAAAGAGGTAAAAAATTCAAATAAAATTTGTTCCTTATCATATGTTCCTTATTAAATAAAAAGAAAAAAATGCCGTTTACTAAACTTTAATCGAATAATTAGAACTCGAGATGTTGTAAAATTAGTGCAAAATGGTTGCAAAAGTATTTTACGAAGCTTTTCCGATCGTAACTCGTTTGAAAATGTAATTTTCTTAAAATATTTGTAAATTAAATTGTTTATACGGGTTTTAAGCAATAAACATTCCTTTATATTAAGCGGTTCGCGCGCTTACCTAGATTCCTTTTCATCAGCGCACGCTGTGAGCCGATCTTGCGCCTCAATCGGTGCGCTATTAAAATATCGATATTTTAGCCAAACATAAATCTACGAATAATTTGCCAAGCCAAAAATGTTTCTTTTGCGATTTTTATCATTACTATTAATTAAATTAATGTATAAATGTTTATTGCTCAGATTTGCTTAAAACCCTTATAAACAAATTAATTTACAATTTTGATAAGAAAATTGCAATTTTAAACGGGTATAACTTTAATACAAATAAAGATAAAGTAATTTAACAAATTTCTTTTAAAAGTATATAAATTAATCTTTAAAATGAGGCTTTGTGAACCTCATTTGCATGTCTCAAAGCCGAGTTACGATTGAAACAGCTTCGAAAAACACTTATTTCGCAACCACCCTGCACTAATTTTACAATATCCCGAGTTCTAATTATTGGATTAAAGTTTAGTTAATAACCTTTTTTTTTTATTCAAGGAACACATTTTCGTTGAATTTTTTTACTTCATTTATTTTACAAAGCTACAATAGGGAACTTGCACATTTTTTTTATTACATAATAATGTTCAGTTTTGTTTAAAAATGAGATTTCCAAAATTTCACGCTTCAAAAACTCGTAATAACTTAGAAATGTATATTTAAAGTCTTTGCGGTATAAAATAGTTCAAACGACCCGTGACGTCACATAGTTTTACATTAGTTATTATTATGGTTATATTTCGCTGTGTCTAGGTACACGCTAACGTGTACGCAAATAAAAAAGTTAGGTACACGCGAATTAAACTTCATCAAGCCGGTGACGTCATTATTTAGCGTGAGCAGTGACTGTATATTTTGGTACATGCTATTTTGATATGTTTAGTGTTTGTTTGATAGAAAAATATTTGTTAAGGGAAGGGAAGCAGAACTATTCAGATGTTTCAAACTTAAATGTAATAAATCAATGTATATATAAAAGTATATATTTAGGTTAGCAAAATAAATATATGTATTTAGTTGACATGACACGTACAAAATATTGTTAAAATAATTTTTATACGTAAGTTAATTATTATAATCAACTATTCTAAATGGGAAATAAGCGACATTTTAACTAAAAAAATGATTTTATTAACGTTTCGACGTCCAAATCGGATGTCATTGTCAAAATACAAAAATTAGTCAGATTAAATAAATTATTAGAAAAAATTTTTTACTAAGCAACAACATTTTTGTTTAATTTAATAATATTTTGTATTTTGACAACGACGTCCGATTTAGACGTCGAAACGTTAATAAAATAATTTTTTAGTTAAATTGTGGCCTAGTTACTATTTAGAATAAGAATTCAGAACAAGTTAATTATTATTGTGAAAGCTTTAGGTCTTCCTTTTATTTTAATTTTGGACGGTAATACTATTTCACTTATAACTAAAAAAATACATATTAATTTATAGTCTCTTAACTTTTTCATACTGTTTTAAAATGTTGTTAAACTCATTAAAACAACTAAATAATTGTCCACACTGCCTAGTTAATTTAAAAACAAACACTAAACAAACAAAAAATAAGAAATCTCTTTACTAATCAATATTAAAATTAAAGTGTAAACACAACGCGATTAAACAAATTCCAACACTCTGAAACTCTAACTTTTTTATTTGCGTACACGTTAGCGTGTACCTAGAGACAGCGTTATATTTAGGTATATTCTTCTTCTCCTTCTTTAGTTTATTGGCCTACACCTACTTGGGTATTTGACCAGCTCGTCGTCGGGAAATAAAGGAAAAATATTTATATTCTAATGACATTTATCGTATGTCGTTGTAATAATATATACCAGTTTGTTGAGATTGGAGTTTGATACAGTTTTTGAAGGAAAGGAAAGAAGGTTTACTATTGAAAATAAAACCATTTTGTAAAAGTACAAATTTTCTATGAATAGTTCAATCGATCAAAAACACTTTTAACTTCACATAACTGTATTTTTTACTGACGTTTATAATGTCTAATTTAAAATTATATATACAATTGGTGTAGAATGTAAACATACAACGGTGTGACGTCACGACGCGTTTTGGGGTGGCTGATATAAGTTGAATTTTTAGTCGTCTTTAGGGGCCAAACGAAAGACAAACAAAACTTTTTTATCTTTGATACAGGTTCTAAATTATGTTCTGTTGTGATTTATAACATTTTTTTCGAACTTAAAATTTTATGCAAGTTCCCTATTATTTATAAACAATTAAATTATTTATAACAATTTTTTGACCCCTCAGATCGAAATCCACCCTCCCTATTTGGGCAAAGACAACATTGGAATAATTTTTCAGTACTATGCTAATAACTATTATACACTGTGGGCCGAAATAAAGGAGTACATTTTTTAGTTGAAAATAACTTTTTTGATATTTGGGCGATTTAATTTCTTTTGCAGGGATAATAGCCTAACATGTCCTAAACATGACTGCAAATTTGAAAGCAAAAATAACAAACAGGGTCGGACTTATAAAAAATTTATGTAACGGTGCATTTGAGCTCGTTGCAAATGAAAACTGTCTTAGCTAAAATTGAACTGATATGCTCTTTTGGTAGGTTAACTATCCAGAACACCTATCCAGCCAAAATGAAATCTTTCAAAATTACCAGATTCGCAAAATATCATTTTTTATTTAAATAATGTTCAGAACACGCCTTCGCCATAACATTTAAAAAAATCCCGAATTTGTAAAATATCATTTTTTACTTAAATTAGGAAATCTTTTTCGAGTACTTTTCTAATATGTTCACCGAACGAAACCCTCTTAACACTAAATTACATCTTTTCCACCGTTTTGCCTCATATTAGCAGTCATTTTTGTTAAATGCCTTAAGAATTTCTCAAACGCTCAAATATGTCAATTTTTCTTAGTAAGCCATGCCTGCTTAGGTTGCCATGAAATTTGTTTGACATTTATTTATAGTTAAATAAGTAAATTGGCCAGTTCATAATACCACTTTTCAGCAAAGAGGACAGAATATTAATTAAATATTATCGTGAAAAATATAATTTTGGTGCAAGAAAAATTGTAAATGCAAATCATTAAAGAAGATTGCCATCTTAAGGTATTTAAAAAAGTTTACTGTCAAAGTAATATCATCTTTCTTAAAATATAAGGCTTTGTAATGTTATACAGGGTGTTTTAAAAGATAATTACGTTTTTTTATTAATTTCGTAGCAACATTCACACCCTCTAGAATTGTAGTAGTTTGATATATGAATCATTAGTATAGCTGAATGTTTTATTTTAATATACAGGGTTGGTCGAAACTCAGAATGAGTATTTTCTGAGTTTTCTTAAATGGAACACCATGTATTTTAGTATTGTAATGAATGATATTTTATGGTACTTTTTTATTTCTTAAGCATTCCCTATACCTAACTGCTTTAATTTGTGCTTAATTGTTAATCGCACCAACAATCTTAACTAGGTAGGTATTTTGATAGCTAAACCATTATTGGTAATTTTAAGGATCAGTCTGGATTAATATGTATTTATTTCTGAAAAATTATTTGTGATTGAATATTTTCACGGCCAACATAATAGAATTTTACGTATTTTTTGTTGAAATTAATGTTTAGCTTCAATCACCAATAACTACTCACAAATTAAAGCAGTTAGGTATAGGGAATGCTTAAGAAATAAAAAAGTACCACAAAATATCATTTCATTACAATACTAAAATACAGGGTGTTCCATTTAAGAAAACTCAGAAAATATTCATTCCGAGTTTCGACCAACCCTGTATACTACAATTTCAAAATTAGCTATTCTTTTTCTCATGATCATCTTTCAGTGCGTCACAGTTTTTCGATTTCTTTCTAACGCATTAAATTGTATGTGACAGAAAAAAGGCACGTCGGTGATTACATTTCGTCCGTGACATTTATAACATTTATTCTAGTTATTCTGGTTGTCGATAGATGGCGCCATAATAAAAAAAAATAATTTTTTTTTAATTAGATAATATTACAAATATAATCTGTATAATTTATAAGACTATACAAATCAAAGAAAATACCATTTTATAAATGCAAGAAACACATTTGATTTGTTTTTATTCCAAATTGAAAATAAAATGTGATAACTGTCAGATTTAACTAAAATATCATGTTAGAATAAATGTCATAAATGTGTATTATCACGGACTTACCATTTTTCCTATCATTTGTTACGCACTGAAAAATGCTCATGAAAAGGACAATATACTAATGATTCTTAACAGTAGTAGACTATATTAAAAATCACTTGAACGTAAGCAGAGTCTTTAATGTCAAACTATTACAATTCTACAGGATGTGAATGTTGCTACGAAATTAATAAAAAAACGTAAATATCTTTTAAAATACCCTGCGTAATATTACAAAACCTCATATTTTAAGAAAGAAGATATTGAGGAGAATCCAAAAATGTAAAAATATACAGGGCGTCCCATTAAAAAAAAACGAAGTTATAAGCAACTTCCGGTATAACCGGAAGTTGCAAAGAGATGAAAATATTTTCATTTAATAGATCATCCTTCAAAACCCCTTTATTCCTATTTTCATGATTCTGTTGCCTTTAGTTCTCAAGATATTTCTAATAGGCCAGTTATCTGCCTCACCCTATATACAACAGCGCCACAGGCCTTGTAGGCTCTGGTTTCCAAAAACTTGGTCATTTTCCCCCACTTTTTCCGGTCTCTTGCTTTTTCTCTCCAATCTCTCACTTCTGTTTCTAACAAGTGTGTTTTATTGCTTCCAACCATTTCCTTTTTTTCCCTCTTCTTCCTCTTCTTTTTTCCCATTTCTTCTACCCAGGGTTGGCAAAAACTAAGGTTTTTTCAAAAAATCAAAAAAACAAGGTTTTTGGTTTAAACCATGTTTATTTGGTTTAAACCAGGTTTATTTGATACAAAGTATAATAACTCAAAATACTTTAAAAATGAATAAATTATTTTATAAAATATTAGTAATAAACAATGAAAAATATGATTAAGACAACTTTTATTTTTATTTACACACACACAAAAATGAATATAACAAAAAACATCTTCAAACGTAATAATATTCAGAATAACTAAGTTCTAGAGTAAAAAAATAGTATTTATGTATCTTAATTTTCTTCATTTGCGGCAGCTGTGTTAAAAACTTTAAATAAAAACACAAGTTTAGAGGCTTAATAAAAAAACAGGTTTTTCTCTTAAAAAAAACCAGTTGGTTTAAACCTTGGTTTAAACCAAGATTTTAAGCATGTTGGTTTAAACCTGCCAACCCTGCTTCTACCTTTCGTATAATGTGACCAAGCTATCATGCTAATTATTATCTACAGTGCGTCCATAAAGTAACGCATAAATTCATTATTTCGTAAACCGGCGATTTTAAAGAAAAATCCCGAAACAGGTCGATTTTTATTTTTAATTTCCGATTTTTTGGCATATATATCATACTAGTGGTGTCATCCATCTGGGCGTGATGACGTAATCGATGATTTTTTAAAATGAGAATTGGGGTCATGTGATAGCTTATTTGAAAGGTTATTCAATTCTCTATTCCCTAATATAAACATCAACATAATTATTTATACAAGGTGTTCAAAAAAACATTTTTTAAATTAAAATACTTGAGACAAAAAGAAGAATGTATGTAATTTATCTAATTTAACATACGTTTTAATGTTGTCAGATAACAGGGGAAAAAATGTTTATTTGACAAATGCATATTGTTTTTCGCTTAAATTCAATGTTAAAGCTGCCACCCACCTGCCTCCTGCCAGTTTTAACATTTCGTTTAAGCGAAAATCAATGGTTATTTGTCAAATAAATTTTTTTCTCTTTCTGACAGTAGTAAAACGCATTTTGAATTAAATAAATTACATACATTCTTCGTTTTGTCTAAATTATTTTAAATAAAAAAATGTTTTTTTGAACACACTGTATAAATAATTATGTTAATGCTTACATTAGTGAATAGAGAATTGAATACCCGTTCAATTGAGCTATTACATGACCCCTATTCTTATTTAAAAAAATCATCGATTACGTCATCACACCCAGATGGATGACGTCACTAGTATGATATATGCCAAAAAATCGGAAATTATAAATAAAAATCGACCTGTTTCGGAATTTTTCCTTAAAGTCACCGGTTTACGAAATAATGAATTTATGCGTTACTTTATGGACACACTGTACATTCCTCTTCTCAAGGGCCACGCATTTCTGCATAGGCGTACACCGTACTTTACCTTGTCAGGTGACTTTTTATGTTAGATAGTGAGGATTTAATTATTCTAACTGTGGATTCCTGTCCACTGGCGAATACAAGTATTCGCCGCAAAAGAACATCATTATTTTAATAAAGTTTAACAGTTCATCAAAAGAGATACTTATTCGGAAATAGTTAAAACATTTTGGAGTTCATTGATTTATTATAATATAGTCGGTGAAATTTTGGACGTGAATATAAAGTTGTTTTTAAATTTGCTTTAAAATTTATAAATCGGATGTTGACCGAGATTCCTCTCTTGGTTGGTTTGCGTGGGTTTGTACTAAAATAAAAAATTCGAAAATATACTATTTGCCATAAATCTTAATATCTATGTTTTTTTAATCAATCATCGCATTTTGAAATTTCGTCGTCTTGCTACAAGCTGTAACAACTATATAATAAATAAAAATAAAACTAAAATGCAAAAATATATGCATAATAATTCAGAATTTATTTTTTTCTAGTAATGTTTTTTAATGCAATTAATTAGTTAATTACTATTGATATAGTTTCAATCAACAACACAAAACAAAATATACTTACTCTAACAGAACTAATTAATAATAACGTTTTTTTATTTTGTTGGTCACTAAATATTGAGACATAAAATGGGACATGTCCGTTATAGGTTGTTCCTTATTGTCTGTTTCATTTTTGTCATACTGTTTCAATAATATTTAGGTCCGTACTGCTAGTAGGTCAAGCAAAGACGTTTATATTGTGGTTTTCAGACCAGTTTTTTGTTGTTCTGCTGTTCTGTAACTGCTGCCATTTGCTGCCATGCTCGCTCTATCTCTATGTTATCCTCCTCTTTTCTTAGCGATTGGAATCTGTTGCTTATGGCTACTTGATATTCCATATCTTTATTTGATGTTTGGAAGGCTTTTACGTCCCATATTTCTCTTTGTTCTTGTTGCTCTGTTGCTCTTTGTTTCTATGATATTTGTGTGCTCAACGTAGTTTGAATCATGCTACCAGAGTGTCTCACATCTATTAGAATATGGTCTATTTATCTTATGTTACAAACAAATGTATGTGTATTGCATATTAAATGAATGTTCATTTTATTGCAGAACTACAAAAGGAGATTTCTGTTCTATATTTTTTGATATGGAAGGATGTGGCCTAAGTAATATGGATATGGACGTGATAAAATACCTAATAGGACTGTTTAATTCGTATTATCCCTATTTTTTGAACTATATACTCATTTTTGAAATGCCTTGGGTGCTAACTGGTAAGTACTAGAAATGTTTATAATTTTTCTATATAGATTTTGGATCACAAAGGATGAATCATCCAGCCCTTTTATTACGAGAGCTACAAAAGAGATAACCAGAAAAGGTATAGCCGGTAAAACTGTAATAATCTGCACAGACAGCAGACAAGCGCTACTAACCCTGAATAGACCACATACTACATCAGGGTTAGTAATGGAGTATCATGAGTCACTAGCCCAAGTCGGATGGTAACATCATCCTGAGATGGGATGGAAATAAAGGCAACCGCATTGCTGACCAGCTAGTTAGGAAGGCAGTAATCCCAAGACTCTTAGGGCCTGGTGATCTTTTTGCCTGGTCAACTACAACAATCGCGGAAATTGCCAAATGTCACTCCCACACGGAAACCGTGAAAAGGTGGGAAAAAGGACCAGGATGTAGACTTGCCAACGTAACGCTAAGGAACCTTGGGAAGTCAGCATCAGAAAAGTATGTACTTCAGAATGACCTGTCAAAATAATTATTACATATTATGTTATTTATAATTATATAATAATAGTCTCCCGTTTTGTACCGCTCACGTGGCTTTGGGAGTATAGCAGGGTAGTCTGCTATATCTAGGGCCTGCGGTATACAAGGAAGGTAACAGGGCCAGTGCTACGCTTCAACCGCCTATTATTACCCCTGGTTTTAACCAAGGTACTCATTTTATTCAAGCTGAGTCGAGCTGGTGCCTATAAACATTTTAAAAATGTCTAGTTATTCTTGTCGGCGGTAGGATTTGAACTCTGTACCACCGGTATGCGAGCCAAGCACACTACCGATTAGCTACGCCGGCCCTTTATTTATAATTATAATTATAACTGTCGATTATATTACATTCTCTGTTTTCTTTTTTAGCTGCCTTTAAAATAGTTAAGACTTTATTGCCTGAAAAAGCTAAAGAAAAAATTAAATTTATATCTAAGAAAGATATAAGTACCTTCGTGCCTACTGAACATATCATTACAAGCTGGGGTGGTAAAAACCCTTATGTATTTAGCTTCGTTCCCGAAACCTTTCCTGATCAAGAAAAGGAAAAGGTGGTCGTGTCAAATAATAATAAAAAGGTAAGTTTCTTTATGAATTTTATACATATCGTCGCTGAGTGAAACTTAGCTCCTTTTTACACAATCAGTTTAAAAATATATTACTTGGCACCAAAAAATTATGAGACTATCTCAACAACAATAAGTAATACACTTGCCCCCTTTTTGCAGAATAGGTAGAACCTTCGTACCTGTTATTTTTACACATAATACGTCTTTTGAATAAAATGCCACTTAACACCTTTTTGCAAATTAGCGACGATATGTAGGTATGTACATGTGGTCTGGTAGTTGAGATGGTATGTTATGTTATGTATAAAATGAATAAATAATAAAACACTATCTTCCTCCTCCTAGTCCTCCTCAGTCCTCAATCCCTTATGGCCTCGCTTATCATTTTCTCTGCCAATTAGAGATCCTCATCTCTTTCTCATACCATTCTTCTTTAGAAAGACCTTCCTACTTTGCCTGTATAGCTTTCCCAGTTAGTCTTTCTCGGATTTCCGAACTTCGTTGTCATTAACGCTGGAGTGATTATGCAGAATCGAATTTGCCTGTGATCGGAATATGAAGGTTCCTCTGACACATGCCAGTTCTTTATAATATCACATTTTCCTACATTCCTACTGCAAAGTGTCACATCTAAAATTTCTTTGAGTGTGTCGGTGTGTCTGTGGCAAAAGTGAGTTTATTACCTACATTGGCTATTTCTAAACTTGTGCTAAGATGAACTTATACAGATATTCACCTCTATCGTTGATGTTCGTGCAACCACACACCACATGATGGGCATTGGAGTCACATCCCAATATTAAATCAGGGTTCTCCCTTTGACTACAGAAAATATATTTTACTTGGAATGAGAAGACCTTCAAAGTTTAATGAACAAAATAAAACAAACCTGTCGTCAGTATGGATTAAAACTCAATGTTAAGAAACCTAAATATATGATGGGATAAAAGTCAGAGATGCCATACTGTCATCATGCCATCAATGAGAGCTGGGATCCAACCGCAGAAATTAAAAACGGAATAGAAAAAGCCCGAGCTAGTAGTCCAAGAGGCAGCGCTGAAAAATCTCTTTGAATTTATTAAAGCTAGATTTTTCACAGTTGATTACTGTGATTGTGTAGAGAAACATACTGCGGTCGGTCAAGCGAAACGTAGAACAGGGGTTACTGAGAGGGTATCAAAGTTGCTTTCCTACGAAGATAATTAAATCCATTTACTAAGGCTGAAAATCAGTACACACATTCTAAATTGAATATAAATAAAAGTTATTATAGTCGGTCAGCTGTATGACGGGACAGAGCCGGTCGGTCAGCCTCAGTGAATGTACAGGGTTATTCACTATATTTTGACCCCCTTGTAAACCGCTTTATTTACAGAATTAGAAAAAAATGTAAAATACAAAACTTCTACGATTTCTAAATTATGATTTTTTGACATACATATATATCGTACTAGTGACGTCATCCATTTGGGCGCGATGACGTAATAGACTATTTTTTTAAATGGGAATAGGGGTCGAGTGCTAGCTCATTTGAAAGGTTATTCAATTCCCTATTCAGTAATATAAAAATTAACATGATTAATTATACAGGGTGTCTAAAAAATTTTTTTAATTAAATTAATTGTTTAATTAATAATTCAAAAAATTTTTTGGACACTCTGTATAATGGTCTTAATGTTTATAGTACTGTACCTTTCAAATGAGCTAGCACACGACCCCTATTCTCATTTAAAAAAATAGTCGATTACGTCATCACGCCCAGATGGATGACGTCACTAGTACGATATATATGTCAAAAAATCATAATTAAAAATCGAATAACTTTTGTATTTTACATTTTTTTCTAATTCTGTAAATAAAGCAGTTTACAAGGGGGTCAAAATATAGTGAATAACCCTGTACATACATTGGGGCCGACCGACCGGCTCTGTCCCGTCATACAGCTGACCGACTATAATAACTTTTATTTATAGTCAATTTAGAATGTGTGTACTGATTTTCAGCCTTAGTAAATGGATTTAATTACCTTCGTAGGAAAGCAACTTTGATACCCTCTCAGTAACCCCTGTTCTACGTTTCGCTTGACCGACCGCAGTATGTTTCTCTACACAGTCACAGTAATCAACTGTGAAAAATTTAGCTTTAGTAAATTCAAAGAGATTATTCAGCGCTGCCTCTCCGTCTATAGGTACTTTTGCTAAAATTGAGAAACGTATAGTAACGGTCATTAAACTAGAATAAGATAAAACTGCTTTCACTTTTAAAAAGCCCTCCGATTAATACCAAATACTCCCTACATATCAAATTAGGAGCGTCGTCGCAAAATTTCGGGCCAATGCTTTTTAAATGCATTCATTTTTTTCGAATACTACCGAATACTCGAATAATACTATTTTCGAAAAACTAACAAATTTTTTGAAAAATTTAAGCGCAGAATGAAAGATTACATTATTACCGAGGGCCGAAAGTCCCTTAGAATAACCAAAAAGTTTCATCTGAATGAGATATTTGAAATTACGATCACACTAAATTTTCTCTTTTTTTCTTCACCAATATGACTTATAAAATAAACATAAAAGTTTTCAGGGACTTTCGACCCTCGGTAATAAATTTTTCAAAAATACTTATTAGTTTTCTCCGGATTCGAAAAAAATAAATGCATTTAAAAAGCATTGGCACGAAATTTTGCTCTTACGCTCTTAAATAAAATTTACAGTTGGCCCAATTACAATTACTTTAATTATGGATAGGACATTAATTACAAAGAACCAATATCACAACCCTCACACATTTTATCAACATTCATGCTAATTAAGTGAGATTCTCGTTTAGGACAGCTACAATGTCTTTGTATGTAATTACTCCTCCTTTTTTGTGGGTACATGGGAAATCAATGTCAATTAATGCCATTGTAATGCCATCGTAAACTTGGCTGAAAATCAGTGTATTTGTAATAATAGAACAGATAGACACACACCTAGGTGCCATTGGCGGAACATTTGTTGTCTTTAGTTGGGGAGTTTTATACAAATAAATCAAGTTTAGAGACTAAAATTCCCTCATCATATTTACTCTTCTCATTTTATTTTATCTTGGCAAATACCATCATCTCTCATATGGAAGTTCCACTTATCTTGATTTATTATCTACTCATTTCGGGGACACCATCTTACAACTGTTACTATTAGAGCTTTATTTACTTTTAACATATCCTGACCATCTTCAAGTTTGTATGTTCTTACATAGACTTCCTCTAATATGTATACCAATTTTTCGTATTCCTTTTTATTCCATTTAATCATTCCCATTTTAGCAATATGCTTTCGTTGTTTTATATTTTAAGTGTCCTACAACATATATGAAGGAGTAGGAACAGGAAATAGTGGTCCAAACTACGTTCTGCAGTTAAGGAAAATACCATATTTACTGTACTATAATTTTGTATGTAGAATATGTTTTTTATTTACAAGCGATACATTTCGATAGAAATTGTAGCTATTCTGAAGGAAGTTTTCTGGTTTTCCATCGGTACCATTTACTTTCAGGTCCTGACAAACTTTGGCCTTGTTAATCACTTGCGATAATCTTATTTCGTTTTGTTTGATTCTCTTGTGTCCCTATGTTAGTGTTGGTCTTATTTTTGTTTATATATCATCAGTTTTTTGTTCTTACTTAATTATTATCTTTTAATTCCTTTTTATTTGCAGTGCTTTATAACCATGTAGTATTCTTTGCCGTATTTGTTTTCTTTCGTTACTTCTGTGTCTTTATTATACTATAATTTATATATTAATTGTCTCTACTTCTATATAAAAGTTATAACTATTAATTTTGAATGAAAATTTTAGTTTTGCTACAATCTATATATTAAGTTTTCTGTTCATTCACCTCCAAACTTTTTTCTTTTGATTTTTCTTCTATTATGTTGAATATTTTCTTCAATTCTTCTTTGTTCCTTTCCACTGTCACTACGTCATCCGCGTACGCTATTATTTGTATAACCTTGCAAATTGTTCCTGGTACTTTTCTTTCGATAATGATACTATCCAATATTAAGAGTAGGTCTGGTCAGCATCATGATACTACAGCCCTTAATTGGCTTCGACCTACCCAAGCTTTTTGCGCAATTCTGCTTTATTCCTTGCTTAGATTTTCCAATTGGCAATATCGATCTTCCCCGCATCGTATGTTACCCTGACTATCCACCTCAGCATTCACTAGGTACTAGATTCTAGTATCATAGAATTACAGTCCAAAAATTGTATTAAGAAATTCGAAATAGAAACGAGTTATATCTGTATTTATAACGGTACATACCTGAGCTAACACTCTTTTGAATACAACAACGCGCGAGACGCCTGACCTCTGCAGCTGCAACTTGACAGTTGGGTTCTAAAACTTATAAAGCGAGTTTGGAGTTATGTTTATATGGGATTGAGCCACAATTGTTTGTGAATGAAAATCACATTTCTTAAATAAACTATTGATTGACGTTTAGATTTCCACCCCGGAAATCGTCCTCAGAAAATTAGTTTGAAAATTCTCAAAACCTGATCTTTTTAGATTATATGTGTAGGTACTTTCCTTCAAATTTCAAATGAAATTTTGGTCTTGATCTTAAGGACCTTAGCTGTCGGTGATTGAAAAAACATTGTTTGAAATTATGTTACTGTTACCAGGAGTAACCATCAGTTACCACTTTTACCAGATTTATTTATTAGTTTCACGAATTGAATCCCGTTGGAAATATTTTTTTTGCATTTTTTGCAAGTAAACAAACAAAGTTTGTTTAATTTATTAATGTTTTGCATTTTGAAAACAATTTCCGAAGTGGAAATCGAAAAGATAAAATAAACTCAAAATTTTAATCGAAACGTCAAAATCTTGAATGCAAAATTCTGACTTATTCCCAATATAAACTTTAATAACTATTCAAATTTAAAATTTTTATCTTTTTTCGTCTGTCCAACATTTCGCATTTTTAACTTTTACCTATATACATAGTTTATACTATATACAATCCGTCTAATTTACTTACCGTTGCATGTCATTATTTACGTTAGAGATCTAAGTTGACATTGTTGCCCAATTACAAAAAATTCTTGAATTCATTTTAAATCAAATACATCACACAATTTTTGCGGAAGTGGATTATACAGCAAAACAAATTAATATTCAATGTAAATAAATAAAAATTTTAGAAATAGAAAACAAGAATTAAGTTATAATCTTACGTTAAAGTACATAATAAAAATAGTAAATATAATGAAACAAATACTTATAGTAAAGAATATAAACAAATATGAAGTGTCATCACCGTCACAACTGTCAAATAAATGTTACCAATTTATGCCAAAATATCACCTTCGTTCGATTACAGTTACAGTGTATTCCGAACAAATGTGCTTCATAAAAACGCTTTATAATCCATTTATACAAATTAAACGAAACATATTATTGTGTATTTCTTTAAGTTAACATTAATAGAAATCTTTAAATATTATTTCTACGCGTATATAATAAAATATAACTAGTGGCTGTAACGCCAATGTACTCGGCAAAATGATTCTAAAAAAGAACACACCTACCGCCTAAATATTTCGTGTTGGTATCATGTGACGTCTCGGGCTATGACGCGGATGACGTGCAACGGTAAGTAAATTAGATGGAGTGTATATAATTACGAAAAGAGAAATTGTGAAAAACTTACATATTAAAAATACAATTAATTTAAAATAACCACCGTGCGCCCACCTTATTCCCCTCCACTGTTTTTCTTAAAAGCATAATAATAACCCAAAACATCCCACGCAGAGTTCACCCTGTAATCTGATAGGAACAAGAAATTGTGCTACGCTGCACAACCAGCGTAGCCGTCGCCAACAACACTATTTAATCAATACATTTGTGGCAGGTTCACTTTGTCGATGGTCCAATGTCAGAACAGGCTGCAACCTGTAGTAGTTTCTAGTATTATAGAAATAATGTCCAAAAGTTGTATTAAGAAATTCGAAATAGAAACGAATATACATACCTGTATTTATAACGGTAGCTACCTGAGATAAAACTCTTGTATACGATAACGCGCGCGACGCCTGACCTGTGCAGCTGCAATTTAACAGTTCGGTTCTCAAACTTATAAAGCGAGCATGTGGTTTTTATTATTAAAGTTTATGGAAAATTATTATTCTGGTGGTCGTTTAAAAGGCAGTTGAAGTAAGCAGACGGATCGAAATAAGCATATTAAAATACAATTCAAACGTAATCAGTTTACTGCAGAAACAAATTCTGAATTACCCAGTTCCTCAGCAAATTCTTTTCTACTTTATACTATTAAATAAACCTTTAAAAAATTAAAGAAAAACCGGAAAAACCCCCATATTATTAGTAAAGGGTTAAGTTCGCCCCCAAAACAGACGTTTTATAAAATCGCATATAAAGTCTATAAAAATATAAAAAAATTACTTTTTTAAAGTTTATTTATTAGTTTTAAGTCTCACAAATTGAATCTCGTTGGAATTAAAAAAAATGCATTACCAATTAAAACACAAAATTTGTTTAATTTAGTGTTACATTTTGAGAACGATCTCCGAAGTGAAAATCGAAACGTTTAAATTAAAAACTTTACTGTAAACTTTTAAATTAAAATTGTGGTTTTTTCCAATAAAGACGGTAAAATACATTAAAATTTTAACGTTTTATACTATATAATTAATCTTTAAACAATAATTAGAGTGAAAAAGAAATTGCGACAAACTTACCTATTAAAAATATAATACCTATATATTACCCATGTACCCATCTTATTCCCCTTCGCTGTCTTTCTTAAAAGCATAATAATAACCCAAAACATCCCACGCAGAGTTCACCCTGTAATCTGATAGGAACAAGAAATTGTGCTACGCTGCACAACCAGCGTCGCCGTCGCCAACAACACTAATCAATACATTTGTGGCAGGTTCACTTTGTCGATGGTTCAATGTCAGAACAGGCTGCAGCCGCTACTACCGCCGAAAAAGAATCGGGTAAGTACGAAAATAAACAATATTTAGACTTAATTAAATTATATTTAAATGCACGCAAAGAAATTTTGTATTAAATCCCCATTTATCAGTGATACATACCCGCAGCCTTCCGAAAGGAGCACAAAACGATGCATGTTTTGATTGATTAGATCGCAATTTAAATTGATAAAAACAAAAATATACAATTTCTCAAAACGATATTAATTGTTTAATTTTTAAAGTGATATATTTCAAAACAATTTGCGAAATATTAGTGTGATATTGAACTTTTTCGTGAGTTGTTTCGTTTCAATTTTTTCTTGATTCCTTAATATGTCAAATACCCTCAAATGCTTCATATTTTTATCATTGGAACAAATATACAGACAAAACATAATCTAATAAATCAATCAATCTTCTGTTGGACTTGTTCTCTTCTGTCAAAGAAAGATAAAAATATTCTTAATGACTCCAACGTATACGCCAGAGAAATTAGCAAGAAAAGCCTTTTTTAGTAATATCTATGTAATAAACAATATATGGATAAGTTTAAACGTCATTTCTTACTTGTTAACAATATAATGAACAATGTAAGAACGATATTTGATTTTAAATACTAAAGGTGAAGACCGGTAAATTATATGGAAAAATCGCACAATTTTACTGAAAATATAGAGAAAATCCTAGAAAATGAGAGTTTGTAAAGGTATTTTTGTTTATTTGTTGATTAATTATTGCAAAGATAGCTTCAAATATCGCTTTTTTGAAAATTATTTATAAATTTTCTAAAAATGCACAAAAAACTTTAATTTAGCGTGAAAATGGGGACAACATCACAAATATTTAGCTATTTTTTTAATCAAATCCATGCGTGTTAATTTTTCTTGTATTACGCTTATTATTTTTAAAATTAGTTTTCTTGTAATTAAAATGAAGTAAAAAATTTTACAAATATATTTTAAACAAATATTTAGCTATAAAAAAAGAAATCTCTACCTTTCTAAGAAAGCACCAAATTGAAGAGAAAGGCTTATATTAACAAATTTAATCATTTAACGATTAAGAAGTTTATGCTCAATAGGTATACAGTGAGCACGTAAAGGTTGGAATAAATTCATTTTTTCGTGAATGGATAATTTTGGAAATAAATCCGAAACAGGTTGATTTTAATTTTTAAATTACGATTTTTTTGGCATAAATATCATACAAGTGACGTCATCCATCTGGACACGATAACGTAATCGAAAAATTTTTTTTGAATTAAATTCATTGAGGCAAAAATAAGAATTTATATTATTTTTTTTAATTCACAATACGTTTTACTGCTCTCAGAAAACAGGAAAAAATGTTTATGGGACAAATAAATGTTGTTTTTCGCTTAAATTCAGTCTTACAGCTGATACTCACTTGCCTCTTGGTAGTTTAAGCATTTCATTTAAGACAGCAGTAAAATAAATTTTGAATTAAATAAATTACATAAGTACATTCTTCTTTGTGTCATTTATTTAATTCAAAAAAAAATTTTGGACACCTTGTATAAAGAATTATGTTAATGTTTATATTACTAAATAGAACATTGAATAACCTTTCAAATGAGCTATCACACGACTCCTATTCTAATTTATAAAAATCATCGATTACGTCATCACGCCCAGATGGATGACGTAACTAGTATGATATGTATGCCAAAAAATCGTAATATGAAAATAGAAATCGACCTGTTTCGGGATTTATTTCCAAAATATGCCATTCATGACAAAATAAATTTATTCCAACCTATACGTGGTCACTGTATATTATATTTGCCACCTCTTGTCACATTTTCTCCCTTGGGGTAAAATCTATTTCTATCCTGCTCTCGGACGTCAAAAATGATTTTGCTGAACTTTGACCACACTTTGACACAATTTTTGAAGTTATACTTCTTTAGAAACGAGGGTGAATTTTTACATTTCCTGGCGCATGCGCACACCGACAGCATGTTGTTAGTTGCTAAATCATCCAATTTATGTATGTATCAGCGCAACTAAGGTTTGAAAATAATATATTAGTGTTTTTAGTAAATATATTTATTATAATGTTTGTATCTTTGGATTTGTCTTCCTTGGGGAGTAAGATCTATTTGTCACCGTCGTGTGTAATTACGTCCCAGAAGCCGTAATAACAAAACCCTGATGGGTTATTGGTAGAGCATTCGACTACATAACGCGAAGGTCCCGGGTTCAAATCCTGACACGGACGACTGTTATCCTTTTTTCAATTTTTGGTGTTGTTTTAATAAAAAATTTTTGAAAGTGGTAATATCAAAATTAGTTTTTTAATTAAATAAAATACAAATAAACTTTTAAGTATATTTATTTCGTTGATTCATATAATAGAAGTACAACTTCTTACGTGCGTACAAAGTACACACACATTCTTTTTTTTTATTATTTTAGTAGTTACCTAGGCAACGTCCCCTACTTTACTGATTATTTCTTGATATTTTATTTATTTTTATTTTTTACGGCAAAATTGTTGAAACGGTTTTATACACGGGGCAAAACGCAAATTTTAACGCGTATCGCGCTATTTTGCTCCCTTATATAATACTTAAATAACGATTTTTCCATATTATTCTATGGCAATAAAATCTTCTAACAGTATTTATGAGTAGTGTATATTGATTTTTTAGGTATCTAATTTTGATAATAGGACAATGCGATAAAACTTTCGTTTAGCGTGTTGGAATTAATCAATTCCTTATGTTTATGTATTAGGTAATATCGAAATTTTTTATCGGCACGGACATTAGAGAAACAACATTATCTATAAGGTCATTTTAGACGTTTACTTAAGACATTTATAAAATATCAACATTAGCATTTGTTGTAACTACTATTATACACGGCGTCTTATTGAAAATTGTAAGACATGCCATGGTAATTTTTAGTGTGAACTAAAATGAAACAGATACCTACATAGTCCATGTGGTGAGACCGCTCCTGTCTGAAAAAAATTTCTGATTCGGTTTCTTTGTGGATTCCTATTCAAAAATGTCCCCTTTAAACAAATCTGAAGGGTGCCGGACGGAATTTTTGGGCAGAAATTGTTTAAACAATTTTTTTAAACAAATACAAAAGATATTATTTTTTTGCTCTTGAATATATATTTTTAGATTTTTTGGGTCAATTTAAACAAGAAAGGTATCTTGTAATTTTTCTCAGAAATTGATAGTTTTGGAGTTATAGGCGATTTAAAATCTGAAAAATGCGAAAATACGCATTTTCGAGGGTTAAAAACTCATATTTAAATTAGTATTTTTGAGGTTGCCAGATACTTAAATTGAAGACTGAACCAGCTTCAAGATTCTGAAGAGTGATCGCGTCTAACTTTAATTTATACCGTTGTTTTTTAATCGTTAAATATTTTTAAAGTTTCTTGCCATTTTTCTCAAAAGTTAATAGTTTTTAAGGTATAAGCGATTTAAAATCCGAAAAATGACAAAAAACGCATTTGCGGATTTTAAATCGCTTGTAACTTTAAAACTATTAACTTTTGAGAAAAATGTCAAGAAACTTATTTTATTTCGAATGTCCCAAAGAATCTAGAAAAAATATTTTTCGGAGGAAAATAGGAGATTTTTGAAACGGAGCGCGCCGCAAAAAAATCGGATGAACACGCATATTTAACAATTAAAAAACAACGGTATAAATTAAAGTTAGACGCGATCACTCTTCAGAGTCTTGAAGCTGAATATTTAGTCTTCAATTTAAGTATCTGGCAACCTCAAAAATACTAATTTGAATATGAGATTTTAAGCCTCGAAAATGCGTATTTTCGCATTTTTCAGATTTTAAATCGCCTATAACTCGAAAACTATCAATTTCTGAGAAAATTTACAAGATACCGTTCTTGTTCAGAATGACCCACAAAACTCAAAAATATATGTTCCGGAGCAAAAAAACGTGATCTTTTGTATTTGTTTAAAAAAATTGTTTGAACAATTTCTGCCTAAAAATTCCACCCGGCACCCTTCAGATTTGTTTAAAGGGGACATTTTTGAATAGGAATCCACAAAGAAACCGAATCAGACATTTTTCCAGACAGGAGCGGTCTCACCATATGGACTAATAAATAGAACCAAAAACAGAAAATGTAAGATAAACAAGCTAGTTAGGAAAACGTTAGAAAAACGGAAAAAAAAAGGAATACGAGTTGACACGCAACAAGAAATCGGAAATTATTCTTCTTCGTTACGTGCCATCTTCGCGACGAAGGTTGGCACTCATCGTGGCTATTCTGATCGTAGATGCTGCTGCTCTGAATAGTTCGATTGATGTGCATGCGTACCATTCCCTCAAGTTAAGCAACCGTGAGATTCTTCTCATCCCTACACTTCCCTTGTCCCGGATTTTCCCTTGTATAATTAATTGAAGTATGTTGTATCTCTCATTACGCATAACATGCTCCAAATGTTGCAGAAATTATTACAGAAAAGTAAATTAAAAAAAAAGAATGTGTGTGTACCTTGTACGCACGTAAGAAGTTATACTTCTATTATATATGATTTCTTAAAAATAAATATACTTTAAACAGTTTGTTTTAATTTTCTTTAAAACACCAAACTAATTTTGTGCTTACCTCTTTCAAAAAAATAAAAAAAAAAGTATAGGATTGCACTGGATTCGAACTCAAGACAGACCTCTCGATCTCTGGCCGAATGCTATACCAAATACACCACGAGGACTGTGTCTGTATCGGTTCGAACGTACCTAATGACAATTCACGGTAACAAACAAACAAGGTGATGTATAATAAATTAATATACAATAAAATGTTTTAATAATACTCATCTTACTCCTGAGGAAGACACATCCAAAGACACAAAAATTATAATAAATATATTTATTAAAAACACTAATATAATATATTCTTTTCACACCTTTTCTTGTACTGATATATTTATACATAACTAGAAAGATGTAGCAACTAAACGCCATACTGTCTGTGTGCGCATGAGCGCACTATTATTAAATTTTACTCTCAATCGCGCCTAAAGAAGTATAACTTCAAAAAAATAGAGAAACGCAACAAGCTATGTTTGGAAAGTTTAAGACTATAGTAAGCATAGCTACATATGCCTCAGAAACGTGGACTATGAGAAAAACTTAGCGATAAATGTTACAAGTGTGGGAAAGAAAAATACTTCGAAGGATATTTGACGCAAAAATGATAAACAATCAGTGGACACGAAGAACAAATAGAGTTAGAAGAATTATATAAGAAGTCTCATATAAGTGCAGTTTAATAGACACCGATGGTTAGGACATGTCCAAAGAATGACCCAAGTTAGAATGCTAAAAATTTTGTTAAGCGCTACAATAGGTAGGTAGAGTAAAAAGAGATAATGAAGGCCTAGGGCCACGTTTAGTCATGAAGGTGATGACGACCCGAGGTATCTCTATGTAAGCAATTGGAAATAAAAAGCAAAGAACAAACAGCAATGGAGGAATATTGTAAACCATGCAATCATCCTGCTTAGCTCGAAGTCCTAATATAATATTACTATAAATATAAACCCATGTAAATTTAATATTTTATCTTTTAAGGTAGTTGAATACAAGCTTACATATAAAGTTTCAATTTTCATATAAAAATCAAATAGTTTAAGCACTTAAATCAAAGATAATTATAATTACCGCGAAATCAAAAATTAAACAAAATATGTAAATATTGACTAAAGGTAAGTATTGTGTTATCAAACCCTATATCAGATTATAGCGAATTTATCAAAACACTTATGTGTGTATACAACGTGCATTTTTATTACAATAAATTATGTTCTAGCGTCATACTTCACTACTATAATACTGTTCGAATTAATTGAGACAATCGAAAAAATTTTTTTTCTTAAAACCTTAGATTTTACATTACATACCATAAGTAGACTGTATCTATTAACCGTATTAGTACGAAGTATGTCCATCCTAGCAGAAATGACTCTTCAACACGTCGTGCCATTGTCTCCACTAGTTTAACGCACATGTTCTTGACTGCATTATTGTGTAACCACACTTGTATAAAACTTGTTATCTGTAAAACTGTTGTATAGCACTATTTATTCTTTTGTAGTGTAGTTCATCTTAGGTAAACGTTTTTTAAGAATATGCCATAAGTTATCAATGGGATTTAGATCTGGTGAGTTACCAGGCCAATTAAGCTCTTTTAATTTATTGTTCTGCATAAAAGTTTGAACCAATTTCGAATTGTGACAAGAGACCAAGTCATGTTCAAATGTTAAATGGTTCCATGAATGGAACAATCCTTCTGTGTAATATTTCAATGTATTTGGTAGCATCATGCCTTTAATATGAACTAAGTGTGCCATTTTAAATTTTTATATTTTTATTTATTTTTACGTTTTATTTAATTGCTAACCTTTTTCTTGTTTTTAGATGGAGGGTACCTCAAAGTTACTCCACCAGGTATCATCACATTCGTCAAAGATGGAAACGAACTTATTAGTACCTTGGAACTTCAAAATGCAGATGACAGTATCCATGTCTCCTATAAGGTATGGATTTTAGTGTAGACAAACTATATATATTGAGTCAGGCTAGTTCATTATTGGGTTTTTAAAGGGTACTGGGGTACTGTATGTCCGTGCGGTCATTAAGTACATTTTTTAACCTGGTCGGATGGTAATAGTTCTTAACTGTTTTTTTGCATGGACTTCAGCAATTCAGCCAGTCTCAATCAAAAGTAAATGTATTAAAGATATTGCCAATTAGTGAAACATGGTTATTATAATAATATTACAATATTTTACTTCTTATTTTACCTACTCATTACACCTAATGTACATACTATGTTAATAAATATTAAATATATTATACTTAATGTTTATCAAGAACACATAGTAGATACATTTTACCAATAAAAATATTAATATTAATTATTTAAAATAAATGCATTCTTTTTTGTATTTTTTTCTTTTGGTTTTTGTTTTGTTTTTTTTTGTCACTACGATAAGATGCCAACCCGGTTCAATCCCTCGGAGGTTTAAATCCTCTTAGTGATTTTTTTCTTTAAATTTTTTTTAATGTTTTTAAAAAAAATTTTGTATTGTTTTTAGTTATTAGATTATTGTAGATAGTAGATTTTTTTAATTTAATCATTTTTTAAAATTTGTTTTTTGTTTAATTTTTTATTATTTTTTTTATTTTTTTTTTTTCATATTTTTTTGAACATATTTTACAAATACCTATAACTAATTACAATAATATTTTACTATCCGACAAGAAAGATACCAAACAGTAAAAAAATTTCTTTTTATGCAGTGACAGAATAAAGAGAATATTTGAACTTGGAGGAAATTTTGACAGTATTTTAACATAGCATACTTTTTGAACTTAGTTTATATGATAACCTTCTTTTCAGCTTAAAACGACTTCCCCCGAAAAATTTAGGGTTAAACCAAGCACAGGGTGTTTGGCCCCTGGCGAGACTGTCGTTGTTAATGTAACGCTATTCCCTGGATTTCAACTTGGGGGTCTGTCACGTGATAAATTCCTTGTAATGAGTACGCCAATGGAAACCAGTGAATTAGATAATTTAGATTTACCAGAATTGTGGAAGGTGAGTTTTAATTTCGTATTAAACTTATTTATATTTATAAAATAAAACCCTTCTTGTGCCTTGTGCTTAGTGGTACGTTGGCCGTTGTTTACACTCTTCGAAATATGGTAGCTATGTCTTTGATGCTACACGAGTCCCTTATGTTTCTTAGTCAGGATGTTTTCTTCCTAGGCGTCGGCGAATTACCTTTCCTTTATGGACCTCGGCGTTCCAGTGTCTTTCCTTCCAAAAAAAATTGAAAATATAGTATTTGCTTTCCCTAAGAATGTAATGATTATGGCCAAGGTAGGAAATTTTTCTTTTCTTAACCATGTTGAGTAATTCTTGTCCCCAGCCCTCATTCATGGTATGTACGCTAGCGTGTCTTTACGCTCTTCCACCTACGATTTGCTAACGACATAGTTCTGATCAGTGGCGGCTCGTGGTAATTTTAAAAAGGTTGTTCAATTAAGAAATGTAATTATAGATACGGTGAATAAAAGCCGCGGGCAATTGCGGCACAGGTGAAAACATTTTTGGGGAAAAAACCCAGCGGGACTTAAGCGGATTAGTGAAACTATTATACTTTCCTGCTTCTCACCAAATTATAATATATTTACTTATTGCATAGGCGTTCGTTAACAGCTTCGCCTGTTTACTTAAATGTTGTGGAATATTAATCATTTTTTATTATTTATGTATGGTAGGTATACAAAAAATCTGTAACTAATTTCGATTAAATAATGCATTCATTTCCACACCACCATTGAGGTAAAATGCAAGACGCGTTTTTTTCCTATACCCAGAATCTAATAATTGGCGAACATCAATATTGCCAATATCTGAGAGTTGAAATTCATTTTTTAAATGAATTTGGGAAGATCGGTGTTTTTTAAATTTTGTTGATAAATGAGATAAATCCCAAACGCCCGTTTTT